>NC_054385.1:135292388-135329888 GCF_017654675.1 Xenopus laevis
AGGAGGGAGGAGATAGAGAAGACAGGAGATAATGAGGAGAAAGAAGTAACAACATAAGAGAGAGAAGCACAGGGATAATGAGGAGACAGAAGTAGAAACAAATAAGAGGGAGAAGCACAGGGGATAATGAGGAGAAGTAGACAAATAAGAGGAGAGAAGCACAGGAGATAATGAGGAGAAGAAGTAGACACATAGAGGAGAGAACACAGGGGATAATGAGAGAAGAAGTAGACAAAATAAGCGGAGAGAAGCACAGGAGATAATGAGGAGAAGAAGTAGACAAATAAGAAGGAAGAGCACCAGGAGATAATGAGGAGCAGAAGTAGACAAATAAGAAGGAGAGAACACAGGGGATAATGGAGGAGAAGTAGACAATAAGAGGAGAGAAGTCCAGGAGATAATGAGGAGAAGTAGACAAATAAGAGGAGAGAAGCACAGGGGATAATGAGGAGAAGTAGACAAATAAGAGAGAGAAAGCACAGGGGAATAATGAGGATTAAGAAGTAGAAAATTAAGAGGGGAGAAGCCGGGGATAAATGAGGAGAAGTAACAAATAAAGAGGAGAGACAGCACAGGGATTAATGAGGAGAAGTAGACAAATAAGAGGAGAGAAGAACAGGGGATAATGAGAGAGTAAACAATAAAGGAGAGAAGCACAGGAGATAATGAGGAGAAGAAGTAGACATAGAGGAGAAGAAGCACAGGGGATAATGAGGAGAAGACGTAGACAAATAAGAGGAGAGAAAGCAAGGGATAATTGAGGAGAAGACAGTAGAACAATAAGAGGAGAGAAGCACAGGGGATAATGAGGAGAAGAAGTAACAAATAAGAGAGAGAAGCACAGGGGATAATGAGGAGGAGAAGTGCAAATAAGAGGAGAGAAGCACAGGGAAATGAGGAGAAGAAGTAGACAATAAGAGGAGAGAAGCACAGGGGATAATGAGGAGAAGAAGTAGACAAATAAGAGGAGAGAACACAGGGATAATGAGGAGAAAAGTAGACAAATAAGAGGAGAGAAGCACAGGGGATAATGAGGAGAAGAAGTAACAAATAAGAGGAGAGAAGCACAGGGGAAATGAGGAGGAGAAGTAGACAAAATAAGAGGAGAGAACAGGGGATAATGAGGAGGAGAAGTAGACCAAATAAGAGAGAGAAGCACAGGGGATAATGAGGAGAAGAAGTAGAGCAACTAAAGGAGAGAAGCACAGGGATAATGAGGAGAAGAAGTAGACAAATAAGAGGGGAGAAGCAAAGGGGATAATGAGGAGAAGAAGTAGACAAATAGAGGAGTGAAGCAGAAACAGGGGATAATGAGAGAAGAAAGTAGAACAAATAAGAGAAGAGAAGCACAGGAGATAGAGGAGAAGTAGACAAATAGAGGAGAGAAGCACAGGGGAAGGGATAAATGAGGAGAAGTAGACAAATAAAGAGGAGGAGAAGCAACAAAGGAGATAATGAGGAGAAGTACAAATAAGAGGAGAGAAGCACAGGGGATAATGAGGAGAAGTTATGACAATAAGAGAGAGAAGCCACAGGGGAGTAATACAGGAGAAGAAGTAGACAAATAAAGAGGGAGAAGCACAGGGATAATGAGGAGAAGTAGACAAATAAGAGGCAGAGAAGCCACAGGGGATTAATAGGAGAAGAAGTAGACAATAAGAGGGAGAAGCACAGGGGATATGAGGAGAAGAAGTAGATCAAATAAGAGAGAGAAGCACAGGGATAATGAGGAAAAGAATAGAACAATAAGAAGAGAGAAGCACAGGGGATAATGAGGAGAAAGAAGTAGACAAATAGAGGAGAGAAGCCACAGGGATAAATGAGAGAAGAATAGACAATAAGAGGAAGAGAAGCACAGGAGATAATGAAGGAGAAGAAGTAGACAAATAAGAGGAGAGAGCACTAAGGGGATAATGGAGGAGAAGAACGTAGAGCAAATAGAGGGAGAAGCACAGGGGATAATGAGAGAAGAAGTAGACAAATAAAGGAGAGAAGCACAGGGATAATGAGAGAAGAAGTAGACAAATAAGAGGGAGAGAAGCCACAGGAGATAATGAGGAGAAGAAGAGAACAAATAAGAGGAAGAGAAGCACAGGGGATATGAGGAGAGAAGTAGACAAATAAGAGGGAGAAGCACAGGGATAATGAGGAGAAGAAGTAACAAATAAGAGAGAGAAGCACAGGAGATAATGAAGGAGAAGCAAGTAGACAAATAAGAGGAGAGAAGCACAGGGGAAGTAATGAGGCCGAAGAAGTAGACAAATAAGAGGAGAGAAGCACAGAGAATATGACGGAAGAAGAGTAGAAATAAGAGGAGAGAACACAGGAGATAATGAGGAGAGAAGTAGGACAAATAAGAGAGAGAATCACAGGTGATAATGAGGAGAAAGAAGTAGACAAATAAGAGGAGAGAAGCACAGGGGATAATGAGGAGAAAGAAGTAGACAAATAAGAGGAGAGAAGCACAGGATAATGAGGAGAAGAAGTAGACAAATAAAGAAGGAGAGAAGCACAGGGGAACTATGAGGAGAATGAAGTGACAAATAAAGAGGAGAGAAGCACAGGGGATAATGAGGAGAAGAAGTAGACATAATAAGAAGGGAGTAACACAGGAGATAATGAGGAGAAGAAGTAGACAAATAAGAAGGGAGAAACAGCAGGAGATAGATGAGGAGAAGAAGTAGACAAATAAAGGAGAGAAGCACAGGGGATAATGAGGAGAAGAAGTGACAAATAAGAGAGAAGCAACACAGGAATAATGAGGAGAAGTAGTAGACATAGAGAGAGAAGCACAGGGGATAAATGAGAAGAAGAATAGACAAATAAGAGGAGAGAAAGCACAGGGATAATGAGGAGAAGAAGTAGACAAATAAGAGGAGAGAAGCTACAGAGATAATGAGGATAAGAAGTAGACAAATAAGAGGAGAGAAGCAACAGGAGATAATGAGGAGAAGAAGTAAGACCAAATCAGAGGAGAGAAGCACAGGAGATAATGAGGAAAGAAAGTAGAACAAATAAGAGGAGAGAAGCAAGGGGATAATGAGGAGAAGAAGTAGACAAATAAGAGGGAGAAAAGCACAGGGGATAATGAGGAGAAGACAAAGTAGACCAAATAAGGGAGAGAAGGCAAGGGGATAAATGAGGAGAAGAAGTAGACAAATAAGAGAGAGAAGCACAGGGGATAATGAGGAGAAGAAGTAGACAAATAAGAGGGAGAAGCACAGGGGATAATGAGGAGAAGTAGACAAATAAGAGGAGAGAAGCACAGGAGATAATGAGGAGAAGAAGTAGACAAATAAGAGGAGAGAAGCACAGGGGATAATGAGGAGAAGAAGTAGACAAATAAGAGGAGAGAAGCACAGGAGATAATGAGGAGAAGAAGTAGACAAATAAGAGGGAGAAGCACAGGGGATAATGAGGAGAAGAAGTAGACAAATAAGAGGAGAGAAGCACAGGAGATAATGAGGAGAAGAAGTAGACAATAAAGAGGGAGAAAAGCACAGGGATAATGAGGAGAAGAAGTAGACAAATAAGATGTGAGAGAAGCACAGGAGAATAATGAGGAGAAGAAGTAGACAAATAAGAGGGAGAAGCACAAGGGGATAATGAGGAGCAGAAGTAGACAAATAAGAGGAGAGAAGCACAGGAAAGATAATGAGGGAGAAAGAAGTAGACAAATAAGAGGGAGAAGCACAGGGGATAATGGAAGGAGAAGAAAAGTATACAAATAAGAGGAGAGAAAGCACAGGAGATCATGAGGAGAAAGTAGACAATAAGAGGAGAGAAGCACAGGAGACCTAATGAGGAGAAAGAAGTAGACAAATAAGAGGAGAGAGCACGAGGAGACATAATGGAGGAAGAAGAATAGACAAATAAAGAGGAGAGAAAGCACAGGGGATAATGAGGAGAAGAAGTAGACAAATAAGAGGAGAGAAGCACAGGGGATAATGAGGAGAAGAAGTGAAAGAAGAGACACAAGTGGAGGAGGAAGAAGTGAAAGAAGAGACACAAGTGGAGGAGGAACAACAGTAGGAAATAAGGGGGAGAAGTAAAGTGAGGGGGGGGATGAGAAGAAACAATGACACAAAGTAGAAGGGGGGGTCGGTGACTGGGGGGGTCGGTGACTGAGTCTCGGGTGGGGGGAGGGTACAGAGACGTCACAGTGTCAGTAGGAGGAACAAATCAGTGGAATGGGAGGAGTTCCTGTCACAGTCAGTTATAGCGGAAGTGACAGGCCGGGGAGAAGTCAGTGACAGACAAGTCACATATTTGGGGTCGGACAGATTTCTGGGGCCCAGTCTGTTACTCTGAGGGACAATAACCCACTACCTGCTGCTTCTCGCGCCTCCGGTTCAGCGGTCAGACACATCCGTTCATGCGCACTGGATTCCCGTTCCGCCATCTTTCCTCTGGGCGGAAGACACTGCACTTTCGGTACCGCCATTGCGGATTGAATAGGAGAGTGGTGTGGGCGGGGCGTGTCAGTCACTTGGGTTTGTTTGTGTGAGTGGCGGCTTTAATTCTCTCTCCCGGGTCAGCAGTGTCTCTTAAATGTCTGTTATTTACTTGGACTGGGTCTGTTGTCCTGTAAAATACCAATTTGTACGAGATAATGGACCTGTATGTAGAACTGATTCTCTTCACTTAGTCTGAGATGTTTAGGCGGGAAAACTCGCATTCACCAAACCGGAAGCACCACCGACCCACATTCATTCCCTCAGGATAAACTCACCCCTAATTAATTGAGGGTATATAAGGCTGGAACCCCAAGTTCATTGAGGATATATAAGGCTGGAACCCCAAGTTCATTGAGGGTATATAAGGCTGGAACCCCAAGTTCATTGAGGGTATATAAGGCTGGAACCCCAAGTTCATTGAGGGTATATAAGGCTGGAACCCCAACTTCATTGAGGGTATATAAGGCTGGAACCCCCAACTATTGAGGGTATATAAAGGCTGGAACCCCAAGTTCATTGAGGTTATATAAGGCTGGAACCCAAGTTCATTGAGGGTATATAAGGCTGGAACCCCAAGTTCATTGAGGGTATATAAGGTGGAACCCCAAGTTCATTGAGGGTAATAAGACTGGAACCCCAAGTTCATTGAGGTATATATAAGGCTGGAACCCCAAGTTCATGAGGGTTATATAAGGCTGGAACCCCAAGTTCATTGAGGGTGTATAAGGCTGGAACCCCAAGTTCATTGAGGGTATATAAGGCTGCAACCCCAAGTTCATTGAGGGTATATAAGGCTGGAACCCCAAGTTCATTGAGGGTAAATAAGGACTGAAACCCCAAGTTCATTGAGGGATATATAAGGCTGGAACCCCAAGTTCATTGAGGGTATATAAGGCTGGAACCCCAAGTTCATTGAGGGTATATAAGGGCTGGCAACCCCAAGTTCATTGAGGGTATATAAGGCTGGAACCCCAAGTTCATTGAGGGTATATAAGGCTGGAACCCCAACTTCATTGAGGGTATATAAGGCTGGAACCCCAACTTCATTGAGGGTATATAAGGCTGGAACCCCAAGTTCATTGAGGATATATAAGACTGGAACCCCAAGTTCATTGAGGGTATATAAGGCTGGAACCCCAGGTTCATTGAGGGTATATAAGGCTGCAACCCCAAGTTCATTGAGGGTATATAAGGCTGGAACCCCAAGTTCATTGAGGGTAAATAAGACTGAAACCCCAAGTTCATTGAGGATATATAAGGCTGGAACCCCAAGTTCATTGAGGGTATATAAGGCTGGAACCCCAAGTTCATTGAGGGTGTATAAGGCTGGAACCCCAAGTTCATTGAGGGTATATAAGGCTGCAACCCCAAGTTCATTGAGGGTATATAAGGCTGGAACCCCAAGTTCATTGAGGGTAAATAAGACTGAAACCCCAAGTTCATTGAGGATATATAAGGCTGGAACCCCAAGTTCATTGAGGGTATATAAGGCTGGAACCCCAAGTTCATTGAGGGTATATAAGGCTGCAACCCCAAGTTCATTGAGGGTATATAAGGCTGGAACCCCAAGTTCATTGAGGGTATATAAGGCTGGAACCCCAACTTCATTGAGGGTATATAAGGCTGGAACCCCAACTTCATTGAGGGTATATAAGGCTGGAACCCCAAGTTCATTGAGGATATATAAGACTGGAACCCCAAGTTCATTGAGGGTATATAAGGCTGGAACCCCAAGTTCATTGAGGGTATATAAGGCTGGAACCCCAAGTTCATTGAGGGTATATAAGGCTGCAACCCCAAGTTCATTGAGGGTATATAAGGCTGGAACCCCAAGTTCATTGAGGGTAAATAAGACTGAAACCCCAAGTTCATTGAGGATATATAAGGGCTGGAACCCCAAGTTCATTGAGGTATATAAGGCTGGAACCCCAAGTTCATTGAGGGTGTATAAGGCTGGAACCCCAAGTTCATTGAGGGTATATAAGGCTGCAACCCCAAGTTCATTGAGGGTATATAAGGCTGGAACCCCAAGTTCATTGAGGGTAAATAAGACTGAAACCCCAAGTTCATTGAGGATATATAAGGCTGGAACCCCAAGTTCATTGAGGGTATATAAGGCTGGAACCCCAAGTTCATTGAGGGTGTATAAGGCTGGAACCCCAAGTTCATTGAGGGTATATAACGCTGGAACCCCAAGTTCATTGAGGGTATATAAGACTGAAACCCCAGGTTTATGCAGGGTACATAAGGATAGAGCTCCAGGTTCATTTAGGGTATATAAGGCTGTTACCCCAGGTTCCTTAAGGGTATATAGGGCTGGACCCCCATGTTCATTGAGGGTATAAAATACTGGAGCCCCAGGTTCATTGAGGGTATAAAAGGCTGGAGCCCCAGGATCAGTGAGGGTATATAAGGCTGGAACCCCAGGTTCCTTAAGGGTATATAGGGCTGGACCCCCAGGTTCATTGAGGGTATAAAAGGCTGGAACCCCAGGTTCATTGAGGGTATATAAGGCTGGAACCCCAAGTTCATTGAGGGTATATAAGGCTGGAACCCCAAGTTCATTGAGGGTGTATAAGGCTGGAACCCCAAGTTCATTGAGGGTATATAACGCTGGAACCCCAAGTTCATTGAGGGTATATAAGACTGAAACCCCAAGTTCATTGAGGGTATATAAGGCTGGAACCTCAAGGTTCCATAAGGCTGGAACCCCAGGTTTATGCAGGGTACATAAGGATAGAGCTCCAGGTTCATTTAGGGTATATAAGGCTGTTACCCCAGGTTCATTGAGGGTATAAAAGGCTGGAACCCCAGGATCAGTGAGGGTATATAAGGCTGGAACCCCAGGATCAGTGAGGGTATATAAGGCTGTTACCCCAGGTTCATTGAGGGTATAAAAGGCTGGAACCCCAGGATCAGTGAGGGTATATAAGGCTGGAACCCCAGGATCAGTGAGGGTATATAAGGCTGGAACCCCAGGTTCATTGAGGGTATAAAAGGCTGGAACCCCAGGTTCATTGAGGGTATAAAAGGCTGGAACCCCAGGATCAGTGAGGGTATAAAAGGCTGGAACCCCAGGTTCATTGAGGGTATATAAGGTGGGAACTTAGGGTTCCTATTTCTCCATTAACTGATCTCACACAGTGACTAAACAACCAGTCATGATGGAGATCTCTGGGTTAAAGTGTCAGTGCCAGACTGTCTGTGCCTAAACTGACCAATCGCACATCGGAGTATTTCCCAGCAGATTGTGCCGTGTGAAGTGAAGATGTCCAGACTATATCATATTGCCAAGTGGAGTATTTATTAATGCTGTTTCATATCAGACAACTGCCAGTTCCCTCTGCTAGTATGGACTATTAAGGCTTCAGCTGGCAGTTGGAAAAGTTACACTTAATGTGCAGCATGAGAGATGTGGGTGGTAAGATATGTGCCCACAGTCACCTGTATTTATTTAGCTTGGCTTTCATGTCGTACAGTTATGAGCAATACAATTACAATTGGGCAGATCAACATTATAACAGGGATCTGCGCTTTGGCTTCTCACAAGTGCCAGAAAGTTCCTCAGTCTGCTTGCCCAGACGTGGCATACTCAGTCTGTTCCCTGGTGACTGCCCATGTGGTGCCATTGTGGCTTCCTGGCTCTTTACATACTTACAGCCCTGCCACATTTGGCTTCTTTTTGTATCTTCATCAATATTGTTTCCTTTACTTGATACTTCCAAAGAATTTAGAGCAATAACACAACTGTGAGGTCTACTCCCTCCTGGCTTTTGTGCAAATGTTTGACAATGCAGAGTAACATCTTCCTTGGGGGTGTCCAGAACATGCTGGGATTCCCCAACACTGTATGTCTGCATTCTCCTGATGGGATATTGGGACATCTTCCTTTCTCTAGCTTGGGCTACTGCTGTGTCAAATGAAATGCTCCCCCCGCTTCTCCAGCTGGAACGCTTCTTTCCTTGGGGAGACTGACTACAAAGATTCCCTTCTTCTACAGTAGCAATACTGTCTGACTTCTGGCTTCCCGAGTCCTTAGATATATTACTTGCCGGGCTAACATGAATTTTACTTTTGAGGGCAGGGGGTAGCTTTGCAAATTGTGGTTTTGGTGGCACAACAGGAACAGCTTTCACCTGGTGGACTTTATGAGGAGTAGTACTTTGTTTCATTGAGACACTTCCATCAGGGAAAACTGCAGGTATTAATTTATTTTCTGTCTTCTGTGGTTGGGTAACTTGCATAGATACACTGGTGTCCTGGGCAGAACATGTAGGCAAGTCTTTGTTCTGCTTGTGATCACTGCCCTCTTCTGGTTGGACTGAATCGGTTGGATCTGTTAGTAGAACATGCTCTGAAGCTGGTCTGTCTGTTAGTAAAACTTTCTTTGAAGCTGGTGAATCTGTTAATAGATCATCCTCTGAAGCTGGTGACCTTGTTAATAGAACATTATCTGAAGCTGGTGGCTCTGTTAGTAGAACATTATCTGAAGCTGGTGGCTCTGTTAGTAGAACATTATCTGATGCTGGTGAATCTGTTAATAGAACATCCTCTGAAGCTGGTGACCTTGTTAATAGAACATTATCTGAATCTGTTGACTCTGTTAGTAGAATATTCTCTGAAACTAGTATGTCTGTCTGTAGAACATTATCTGAAGCTGTTGAATCTGTTAGTAGAACATTCTCTGAAACTGGTGAATCTGTTAATAGAACATCCTGTGAAGCTGGTGACCCTGTTAATAGAACATTCTCCGAAGCGGATGTATCTGTTAGTATAAAATTCTCTGAAGCTAGTGTATCTGTTAGCAGAACATTCTCTGAAGCTGATGTATCTTTTAGTGGAACATTCTCCAAAATTGGTGTGTCTGTTAGTGGAACATTCTCTGAAGCTGGTGTTACACAGTCAGTAAGTGGAATAGTATCAGCACTGGTTCCATCACAGTCAGTAGAGCACTCCTGGTCATTGCTATGCCCTTGCTGGATATCCAGAATTAACATTTTTATATCTAAACCTTGAACTGGTGTTGAGACTTGTGTATCATGAGTGGTCTTGAGACCAAGATTCAAAAGATGTAGGTTGGCCTTTGGTAAACTGTTATGTAACATGGATTCTGATTTCAAAACATGTTCTGTAGAACCTTCATGTTGCTGTAAATGATGTTTGGGCTGGTGTCTTTCTGAAGCAGCATTAGTCTCAGGGAGTACTGAGGAGTCTCCCATACTATCTTGCAAGGCTTCTGTGCTAATGTTTATAGTATGCTGCAGAGGCTCTAATTCCAATGGTGTAGCTTTAATGACTTCACAATCAGAATCAGTGGTTACATTCTGGGAACAACTTTCACCCAATTCAGTTTCATTTCTCAGCGAGTCTTTTGAATTTTCCACCACAAACATTGTGCCTGATTCATGGACAAGAGGGCTGAGTTCATCATAAGCACTCAGAAAAATGTCATCCGAATTGTTGTCCATGTCTTCTGAAATCTCTAAAATATCCAAGCAATCTGCTGGCATGGAGTACATATCTTCATTGTCCTCTGTAGAGAGGTCGTCTGGCGGAGGCTCCACCGAAAATTCCTCTGTCTGTTAATGAAAAAGAAAATGGGACGTTCAGGATGGGGTAGATTGTTGGCTCTGACCATTGACATAATATAGAAGAAACCCGCTTATTTACAGACCTGTGAAGAAGCATTTGGCGGGGAGCCCAAACCTGAAAATCCATTTGGTTTTCTAACCATTACGTACTACACAACATGGAACCAAAGCCGGGTATTGGGACTTACGAACTTGGACTGAAAGTTCTGGGTTCTGAAATGCTCATATGCCTCTCTCATCTTTGAGTGTGACTTTATTGGGTTTCTTAAGAAATGATATACAGTACCACACTATGGGTTTGTGGCCCTCTTTATGGGGCAAATTCACTAAGATCCGAAGTTGCGCCAGCGTCAGCTTCACCACAGGCGTAGTTTTACCAGCGCTTCACAAATTTACTAAAATGCAAAGTTGCGCTCAGGGAGGCGAACGGTAGCGAAGTTGCGCTACCGTTACTTCATCAGGCAAAGCAAAGTTACGCTAGCGATGCCTAATTTGCATACGGCGCAAAGTTTAAATATAATGGACGTATATGCTGCAGCAACTACATTACACTACGCAAGCTCAGGAAACCTTTAGAAAATAAAATATAGGTGTTCTGTTGCCCTACACATGTGCCCACTGTATCGTTCAGTTGCCATATGTTAGGAAATGTAGGGGGGAAGGAGGGTACCCCCAAAAAAAGTACGCTATTTTTCATACTATCACCCTTAAAAAACTATCACCCTTAAAAAAAGTCGCCAACGTTTTTTGGGACTTAGAAAAAATTTCAACTACGGTATTTTTTTACAAACTCCTATCTATTGTATTGAACTTCGCCTGGTCTGACCTGGCAAAGTAAAGTTTGGTGCAAGAGGTAACGTTCAGTAAAATGCGCAAGTTAGTGAATTAGCGTAGTTACGTCCCATCGCCATAGCGCAACATCATCTGGCGTAAGGGTGCGAAGTAACGAAATTACTTCACGCTGGCGAATTTGCGCTATCTTTAGCCGCTTCATGCTTTAGTAAATTTGCCCCTATATGTTTTATATTCTAGACCAGTGAAGAAGCTTGCAATGCATTGTGGGGGCAGGCATGGCTGCAGAAGAGCTGACCTGCTCAAGAGGAATAACTCATATCCTTATCACTGAAGACCTGACAGGAAGACGACTCAACTTAAACCTTTGATCAATGTCCCTTAAGTTAGCCTTTCTCTAGTAAAAAAATTCACAAGTGCTGGCCCTCCAAACAGGGTTCAAGCCCAGTGATAGAGGGCCCAAAAGGAAGAAGAGTTAGAATGAGCCTGAAGCTGATGAGTTCATTGTTGACCTAGACATTCATGGAACTGTAACAAGATGGCAATGATGATACAGCAATGTTTTCATAAATCTCTCACTGTGTTATGGGCTAAGGAATCTCCTCTCCAAACACTGACTCATAAACTGAACCTAAAATACACTAGTCTGAAAGCTTTAATATTGCTTTTTAAGCATTTAAGGGACACTTTACAGAAACTGAAATAATCTTGACATTCAGGAGGTTTTATATTCTTATGGATTTATTCAAGGTTGTAGATCTAGAGGTTTTATATTCTTATGGATTTATTGAGGGTTGTAGATCTAGAGGTTTTATATTCTTATGGATTTATTCAAGGTTGTAGATCTAGAGGTTTTATATTCTTATGGATTTATTGAGGGTTGTAGATCTAGAGGTTTTATATTCTTATGGATTTATTGAGGGTTGTAGATCTAGAGGTTTTATATTCTTATGGATTTATTGAGGGTTGTAGATCTAGAGGTTTTATATTCTTATGGATTTATTGAGGGTTGTAAATCTAGAGGTTTTATATTCTTATGGATTTATTGAGGGTTGTAGATCTAGAGGTTTTATATTCTTATGGATTTATTGAGGGTTGTAGATCTAGAGGTTTTATATTCTTATGGATTTATTGAGGGTTGTAGATCTAGAGGTTTTATATTCTTATGGATTTATTGAGGGTTGTAAATCTAGAGGTTTTATATTTTTATGGATTTATTGAGGGTTGTAAATCTAGAGGTGCAATGAAGAGTTGACTGATCACACCATTGATAATGTGCAGCAGCAGCTGAACCTATAGGGCAGGTCATACATATAAGTATGAGCAGCAGCTAAACCTATAGGGCACCACTGATGTGATCGTTGGTCGAAGGAAAGATTGTTTGTTTTCACTACAATCTTTAAGAGGTGAATCATCAGAATCAGCAGTAACCAAAAGCCTTTGAAGGCGCCTGATAAAAAATGTCCGTCTTGGCTGATGAAACAACTGATATCAAAGTCTTTTGCCAATATCGGTCGCCTCAACTGCCACCATACATGCAGGTTGTTTCCTACGCCAATATCTGCGCATATGGCTACCTTAAATATGAGAAACCTAAATAAACCTATAGGACAGGTACGATACCAGAATGTTATGACTAAGTATACAGGTGTGTATGATTTTATAAATGTTTTCAATAAAAGCTTTGTTGTAGATGGGTGAATTGTTGCCTTTTGGAATGTTGGGAAGCCAACAGGTGGCCGACTTACCTGCTTGCAGTATGTAATCATGTCAGTCATATACACACATCGAAGTTCCTCCTCCCCTGGAACCCAACGAGAATCATATCCCAGAAAGTCCTCGTCAGCATCCAATGCACTGCTCTCTGGGCTCATATCTTGGTTGTCCAAAAATGAAAATGAGTCTTGAACTTCAAGAGAAATTCGTTTTTTCTCTGTGTCTGGATCCTGCTTGTCCGTAGTAGCTGTATGTAGAAATCATGTATCAGGATAGTGTCACATATATATGCACTTAATTCTGTAATGGCCAATACACTGGGCAACTCTCAGCCAATCAGGGTATTTGAATATTCTGAATGAAAATGTGCTGTGTCTAGTTGGGGCAGTAAGATGTGTGACATGGGGATCCAACTCCTGATTTATTAACTCTGGGCTGAACACTAAATCCAGCTCCATGGATTAAAGATTTGCAAGCCTTCTGCGTTTCCACAATGCAATAATGGCAATTCTCTTCAGTTTCAGCTATTCACTATTGCCTTCAGTGTGCACCATATTTGTGCACTAGAATATAGGGAATACTTATAATGACTATATTTATTTACAGTATATATTATATTTATATTACTTGAGTCTTGTTTAAGGGATTTTTAGGGCTCAGATCCAATAACTACATATGAACACTGAATATTCTACTTACCAAGTGGACAACCGTTTTCTTTGGCATTTGGAGATCCAATACTTGGGTCCACTTGGTTCCTTTCAGTGATTAGCCCAGGGTGCCTGATACCTGATTTCTCTTGCACCGGATTAAGGCTTCTGTCAGAGTTATCAGACAATTTGACTTCATTCATATCAAGGCTACCATCAGTTTCCATACATTCTCTTACTTTATCAGGCATCAGTGTGTCCAATTTCACATCACTTATTAGAAGTCCAATGTCATTCAGCATGTCTGATTTCTCTTTATTGTTCTCTTCAGCGTCTGCGTTGGGTTTTACAAGCTTTGCTTGAGGTGGGCTTTCCTCTTCTGAAGAAATCTTCTCAGAACTTCTGTGCAACACAGGATTTATGAGACTTGGACACTCCATACCTCTGGTCAGACGGGACAAGTTTGAAGTGATATGTCGAGGTAGAGTAACAGAAAATGGCTCTGAGATATGGACTCCTAAACATTTCTCTGCTCGATTCTGAGCACTTTTAGGGGATCTTCCCTGTGGGCTTACCACTATGGATGACCTTCCTGGTTTTGGTGTTGTTGGTTCAGACTTAGATTCTTCTTCATATTCTGTTTGATGACATGTCTCCAGTTGGATGGGCTGTTCCCCTGAAAATGTATAGTCATTACCTGGTTTAGTCCCAAAACTATCCCTGCGCAAGGGGATTACACTTTTAGGAGATCTGCTTCTCACCAGGCTTCTGTTCTCAGAATCAATTGCTGTGAACACAAAATGAGTTGGCTTAGAGGAAAATGCTTTTTGCATTGTATTCCTTGTCATCTTATATTAGGTCTTCCCCCTAAGTTCAGTATCTATTTCTAGGTCACTATTTTAGAATAAAAGCACATATTGTGTTTATCTCTGTTTGAAATGAAGCCAAAATATAAGGGAGCTCTTATCTGTGTGCAGAATAGCAGTTAAAATTATTTCAACTGAAAGTCTATTCTTCTCTTGGTAATACAAATACTAACTGCAAATATTTTAGTCCAAAATAATTATGTTCAGTCAAATGGAAAACAAATGGCATTGACTGCTTTTGTGAAATTCTTGTGGACCTTTTTAGGTACAATAACCCTAAGCCTATCTTTATTCTTGTAACCAGGCCATAAAATACTACTTACCTAAATAATGCCATCTTGGAACAGTAACAAATAATAATAGAAATACAAGGAATCACCTTTGTTGGTGGCATGTAAGTGTCTGGGGGTGATACTAGCCATGTCTCCTTTTATATAGTCCTTGAACATCAACTTCTCTGGCAGGTGTATGTGTCCCAGGGCAAGTTTTCTTCCATATGGTCCATTCATGTCGATTTCTCTGGTCGTGTGTAGTTATACCAGTCTGATACTGAGCAGGCCTTCTTTCATATGTTCCATAATTATCACCTTTGATGGTGGGACAGAGATGCCCTTTTCTGATACTGACCAGGTTTCCTCCATATGATCCATGTATGTCATTTTCTCTGGTGGGATGTGGACTTCATGTCTGTTACTAGATAAGTCTGCTTCTGTTGGACTCTACATGTCACCTCTTCTTATGGGACAAGGTTTTTCTAGTGTGGCTGGCTAGATCTCCTTCCATAGCGTTGCCAAATGATATCTTCTCTTGTGGGACATGTCATATCTGATACTGGCCACCTTCTGTGGTTTGATACTTTTCTCTAGTAGGTAGGCATTCAAGTCTGATACTGGTCAGTCTTCAATATATAAACTAATCTGTACATTTTCCCCAGCACACCAAATAGATTTCCTTACACTTGCCCTCATACAGATTCCAGCATCTTTAAAGCAGAACTTACCTGTCTTAAAGGGGGTCTTCACAAAATAGACCTTAATATTGTGCAATAGAGTAAAATGCGGAGTCCATTCATCAAAAATGTATCTCTTTAATTCTGACTGTTGAAGCAATGTAGTATAAGTCAGTTCTTTTGTAGGTCTGTTAACTGGCTTCTGCTACATGGTTTCAAGAGTCAGACCAACAGTGCAGAAAACAGAAAGGAACAGAGAGGTACTGCTTAAATTCACAATATAAATGATAAATGTTTATTAGAAAATTGCTTGGAATTCCAGTACATTATGTAAAAAAATTTTTTTGGGTAGAGTCTCCCTATAATGAATTATGAAATAACTAGAAATACAGTGTATGAGCATGAAAATGAACATGAAAATAACATATCGAATGTACTTAGCTAGTTAAATCCAGATGTGGGAGTTTTAACTTACCTTCCGATGCATAAGGCACAGAACTAAGGGAGTCCATGCTTTTTGCTGGTCGAAGACTCACTTTGTCTGTTTTGTCTTTAGCGAAAGGGAAGAAAAACCTCTATGAGAAAGTGTTCTGCCAATAAACTTACTATTATTAAAGCACCAACATATTCCATAGCGCTCAGCAATATACTGAACTATACAGGTGGTAAAGAGGTCCCTGCTCAACAGAGCTTACAATCTAAAGGAAGGGGGAGTGGGACACAAGGTGTGGGGCAGATTTGGTGTAATACACTGGCCACTATTGGGGTGGAAATGAAATGAATCAGATTATGTGGTGCTATTTATTTCTCTTGCTTCTTTCAGGTGCTGAAGCATTTGAGTGTCACTGGGTAAGTGAGAAACCATCCTGCTTCTTCTAGGCTCTACCAACCACTGTATTGGACTT
The DNA here is from genome assembly GCF_017654675.1 of Xenopus laevis. Classification (NCBI taxonomy): domain Eukaryota; kingdom Metazoa; phylum Chordata; class Amphibia; order Anura; family Pipidae; genus Xenopus; species Xenopus laevis. Next base: position 135,308,315 of record NC_054385.1, read on the forward strand.
TATGGGCCTCGCTGCTCTCACGGGCCCACAGCACATGCTCAGTTGCCTTTGTACCAATGTAAGTGGACACTCACCAATGCACTACTGATGTACTGATTGTGATAGTACTGGAGAGTCTGGAAAAAGCTTAATTTTCTGATACACTTCAAGGGTTAGGTATACACATGTTTAAGGGTATCACCATAGACTGGCATGGTGCATGGTTCTGTTATTGGCTTATTCTCTGACTGGGCTGGTTCCCTGTATAAGTCCTAGACTGGAGGGATTTGCTTGGTGGATCCCTTCCATGTGGATCAATTTGTGCCCTAAGGATTTACCTGTTGTGGATTTACCTGTTGGAGGCCTCCTTTCCTTTCTATCCCAGACTTGTGCCATGTATGAGTGTCATGACATTAATGATGTGGCCCTTTGGCACCAAGTTCAAAATAAAACTGCATTTTGACTCCTACTCAATATTAGTTCTTTGTTTTGTTAATAATTTCTACAATTTTTGATTTCGCAATTTCTGACTTTCTAGCCTGGTTCTGACCATTCTGCTTGCATACTGTGTTATTGGACTCTCCTTCCTTCCTTCCTTCCTTCCTTCCTTCCTTCCTTCCTTCCAGTCCAGACTTCTACCGACAGAGGGGAAAGTGAAGTACCTGGATCCAGTGTTAGATACACAACAACCCTAGTGCCAGTCCTTGCACCCCCTCCCTCATCGCTCACACACACAAACATGCACACACTTTGATGAAGAGGGGGGTAGAGGTACAAGACATAAAGGTGGGACAAGCGATTGGACAAGGAGAAGGCAACTGATATGGTACATATCTAGCGCTCCCCCTGAAGACACATGCCTACCTACTTACCCCTAGTTCCGGCTCTGACCAACCCTCAGGTTGCGCCATTTATTTACTCACCCCCATATCCACCCATCAATACAATACTGTGCTGAGCCAAATACAACAAATGACAGGGCATGATGCCTGTATGCTGAGAATAAGGTGGGTACCTGAGTCTTTCTCATCCTGCTTGTTTGCTTTGCGCTTGGAATCATTGTTGGATCGGCCAAGGTTGAAAATGGATTTCCATTTCTTTGCTTTCAAGGAACCCTTCCGCCTGTGCACATAAATTGAATCGTTATTGATACCTCAGAGACAACGCAGCCTGATATATATATATATATATATATATATATAGAAAATCCAAAAATACGGATGCACACAGGTATTTCCAAAATAGTTAAAAAACTTACATTTTATTCAGTACATTTAAAAAAGCAGGTCGACGTTTCGGTCTGTATCTAAGACCATTTTCAAGACCATTTTTGTATATATATATATATATATATATACTTCTAGATTCTATTGCCACCACCCTTGTACAGATTGCTACCTACCAAGCATGAGATCCTTCCCCCACCTTCTTAAGTCTCATGAAATGAAGATATCTGAAAAGTTCCTGTCATTAAAGGAGGTTCACTAATGGCTAATGAAATCAGAAAAATACTGAAGCCATTGTACAACATTGGCTTTGGCAGGAGAATGAGATGGCAGCTCTGTTCCTGTGGATCTAGACTAACTCAGGGAGATGTCAGAAGGTCCTAGTTCCTCCTATGTTCCTTTGGATCCATATTAGCTTTAGTTTAGGCACTAAACAGTTAGGTTGTGCTATAAGAACTGCCCCACCCCCCACACACACAAACTAGCAGCCCATGTACTGACATACATGACATATGAAACAGGTAGTTACTTGTGATCAGAAAGCTCAATGATGGTGTGATAAGGGCGCATCTGCGGGGGCCCATCTCCCTGGTGTAGCACGCTTGGTATGTTATAGGTCAGGGAGCGGAAATAATCCTCACGAACACAAGATGGTGAATTGAGATTTGTTATGGAGCACTGGTCACTTCCTACACCCAAAGACAAACGACCAGTGTTAGTAGGTGCAGCCAGCAAGCAACATACTTACTGTATATATTGATTAAACTTTAACACAAGTGCTGAAGAGCTGCACTGCTGTCACGGGCATTTTGTATAGACCAGCAAGATGCTACACCTTGTTACCAGCCTTTTGTTATTGCTTCTATAACAAGATGGCGACACACAACACAAGTGCTCATACTTCTGCTCCTCAACCCTACGCTGAGTTATTATTGACATGTATTGAGAAAGCACTGCTGCGCTGTACAATAATATTTATCTATAACCTGGACGAATAATCTATATGTCCCTATGGCAGAAGCCTTGGGGACATTATTAGAAGGGTGCAGTTTTATTATAATGTCTGCACCCCTTTTCACATATATTCCCCACTAGCATCCACCCCCACATACTTGTCTTATTTGGATTATGGGTGACCCTTGCCATGCTGGGAGTGAGTCTGTGCAGAATAGCTAAAGGGGGGGAAGTGATTTTAGAGGGGTAGGGAGGGAGAAGTGGAGTTGGGCCTAGGACTCACCTGGATCTGGGGAAATTCTAGATAAACCCTGTCAGTTGCAGGCACTCTCCATTTTATAACCATGCTTAAAATAGTGCCACCTTGTACCCACTGCTAGATAAAATAAACAGAGAAAGATATCACATGGTTCCTTGGCTGATTGATATATATATATATATATATGCTGTGTCATGGCCTGCAGGTCACACAATCTGGTCTGACTACCCATTGCATTGGACACATTAGTGGGCATCCCTACTGTCAGACAAAATGTAGCTTAGAAGAATATTGGTGCTATGAGATCAGAAGAGTTAGCCTACTCCCTCATCACTGGTCCGTGTGGCTATACTGACTGAAGGGCATGTGTTACAATCCACCCAAAGAGAGCAGAAGGCAGACATTATCCTGTTCTGAACATGCCCAACATGTGTGGGGACCCTAACAGAGAGACTGACGCATGGGACACAGCTTTCCAGTTTAAACCCCCTGTTTAAGGGCCATTATTTCTTCCAAAATGAGCTTATTTCAACAAGTTTTGTGATATTATTGTATTAGCAGTGGATGTGCCTTCTCCAAATGGATGTTAGTAGCCAATTAAAGAGCTACCAAAATGTTCTGTACTGGATTGTACAGAGGTAGGGAAAAAAGCTCTCAAAATCACCCGAATTTTCAGCTGTAGTGGAGAAAATTCCTTCCTGATTCCAAAAAGTACTTTTTTGGGGATCCATTGCTATTGAATGTTTAACAAGTCATAATTATAAGGCACTTTCTTGGTGGAAAAGCAAAGGAACCTTCTATATCTTTTCTGGTGTGTTACCTGCCATTCACTGGGCCTTACTTTGTGCCCTTCCATCCTGCCTCCCCTCACAGTTTATACATCTCCCTCTCCTATATGATATATTTACCACCTTTTTTCCTCTTGGAACTGTTCCTAAAACTAACCACACAACCAACTTTTCTGTGTTCTTTCAGATCCCTATACTGGCTCCTTGTTTCCTCCAGGACTAAGTGAATTATGCACTTGGGCCTCCACTTCTTGCAGCAATACAGTCATTGTTTGTTCTTTCATCTACCCACTGTTCCTTCATTCTCCATTCAAGCTCTTCCTGGTATTAGAGCTATGGATGATGCATCTCCAGGAATCCTATCGGCTTCATCTGGAACAGTTATATGGCCATTCCTATGTTTTCCTACACAACCATCGCTCCCTAGTTCCTCTTACAATTTAAGCAATGCTTAGTAGAGTTTTGTATGGGCATAGCAAGTGCCTACCAGCCAGAGGCATGTCCCCAAACAGCTGCTCCACATGATTTAGAATGAACTCCACTACAATGGATTGGATTCGGACCTCCATGAATGCCGCTGTGCCATTAAAGCCAGATGATTCAATATCCTTAGATCTGCAGAGAGGAACATCTGAATATTGTAACTCATTCTTCTAAGAACATTTTTGTCATCAGATAAATGTTACCCAGAGGAAATGTTCCAGGGTCAATGGTATAAAGTATTATTAGGTTGAGCAGATAGATTAGGTTATTAATGGGTGGGGATGTGGTTCAATGGTTAATTGCACAGAGAATGGCATGGACACTTTCACTATCAAGCAGAAGGACTGGGAAGAATCTTACCTGAGCAGGTTAGGGGCCCATACTATAGCCAAGTTGCGTGCATGCATGTTGGTTTGAGAGCTGAAGGAAGCCATGCGCAGCAGATGCCTCATTAGATACTCCAGAGTCCTGCAGGGAAATATAGAAAATAAAAACTTGTCAGTACCCTAGTCTACCACTTACTAGACACAGTCAGGTCCGGACTGAGAATTAAAATAGGCCCTGGCATTTCAGGTACACAGAGGCCCAATCAGCCCACAAAGAGGCCCAAACAGCCCACTAAATAGTGACTTTCTATGGCACCTTATAGCAGCCCCTCTGGCATTTGCCAGAACCCACAGATTGCCAGTCCGGGCCTGGACACAGTCATGGTAGCATGCACAACTGCTTGTATACCATAGCAATCACAAAGCAGTTTGGAAATCAGAATGGAACATGAACAGATGAGCAGTGTCCGACTGGGACACCAGGGGCCACCAAAAGACCTTAGACCAGGGGCCACTCTCAGTATTATTATTCTTCCTCTCCTCACACAACCTCTATTCTCCTAGTCTCTTTTCTTTACAGACTATAATCTATTATTTTAACTATTTAGTCTCTTTATTCTCATAGAACTAGGTTATGGCCATGAACTATGTCAAATGTTTTGAAGCATGAGGGGCCACTAACACCTGGGCCCCCCGGGAGTTTTCCTGGTATCCCTGTGGGCCAGTCCGACACTGCAGATGAGTGCCTAAAATAATATAATAATATATAACAATAGAACTCAAGTCTCCAACTTAATCTGTTTTAGGCTGAGGGTGCACAGCGGGTTGGCTCTGTGTTGCAGGCTGAGAAAACTGCGGCTCTGCTTTGGTGCAGGTATATTAAATTGTCTGCTCAGCCTTATGGTTGTTGTGGTCAGTGACCCCCAATAATCTGAGAACATTTTCAGTTGCTTAAGTGAATGCGGTTATTTTAGCACAGGGCCATCTATAACACCATTAATGCCTATCCAAAAATGTATTAATAAAATCCCAGCTATTTAGAAGCACCGTAGACAAACCTACTGTAGTACCAAGCGTGTGTGATCAACCTTGTTACTTTGAAATAACTGTATTTCTTGCTGGGAATGAATATTGCAGCTCTTATTACCTGTAATGTGGGTGTGGAAGGTCCTTCAGCACCTCCTTAATCTTTACAAGCCGTTGTTCCTCCAGCTGGATTGCCACAGCCTCCTGTATTGGGAGAGGCAGTGTCAGTAATAGCAAAGTGATTGGCAATCAGGTGCTGGGTAAGGGGTGCCATTGCTTTTTAAGGTTCCCACCATTTCTAGGGTTTTCATTCAGCAAGAACTTCAGCAGCTCTATATAGTTCTAGGTAGCACTTATTGAGGAGCAGCAGCTTGGTCCTCATGGCAAATCAAACATTCCAGTCTAATTGTCTTAGTGAGACGGAACAGCCATTTATTAGGGGTCCAAAAGTAAATTCGAATTTCGAGTGTAGAGGTCCCGGTGAGTCCCTAATTAATGAGCAATTTCAGTATATCCAAAATGTTGGGACCCTAAATGAAATTTACTCTGGGGCCCAGTAACATCTACTGTAGCTTCACCACTGGTTCAAACAGCTCCCGCTCAGGTCCCTTTATGAGTAATGTCCTCTGTACCATCTTGCTATGATATAATGTACAAATGGGGAGAGGGAGTCACACAGTACTTACAGCAAATTTATCATACAGCTGATAGGTCAGCAGCGGGTTGGGCAACTCCCTGAAATAGGCTTTGCACAAAGAGCTGACGCAGTGCACATCTTGTAGGTAGGTGTCCTTACTCAGGTCTGGCTGGCGATCCATAGCAAACTCCTGTCTGAGAAAGGTGCACGGGTTATGAGTATTAGCATCTGAGTAATTCATGATGGGCAGTAACAAATACGATGATAAAATATATGTGTGTTTATATATTGTGGGTGGTGCCACAAGAGTCACAGATCCTATTAAAGGTGCCAGTCAACTCAGAGAGATTGTTACATTATTAAACAAGTGAAACCATTTGGTACATTATAATGCCCCATAAATGGCACCTCCTCTAGCCTTCATCAACACTCACTTTCTCTAGCCTTCATCAGTCCTCATCTCCTCTAGCCTTCATCAACACTTACCTCCTCTAGCCTTCATCAACACTTACCTCCTCTAGCCTTCATCAATCCTCACCTCCTCTAGCCTTCATCAACACTTACCTCTTCTAGCCTTCATCATTTGTCACTTCCCCTAGCCTTCATCGTGTAACATTTGGTATCCCAAACCCAGAACAAACTCCAAGGTTCCGGTCTCAGCTCGCTTTTCCATCTATAGCAGTCACCTTTGGCTTGAGGTGGAGCCCTCCACTACTCAGGTGCCCCAGGTCTTATTGCAGGAGAACCAAGGAGAGAGAGTTCTGTGCAAGCACAGGAACCAAACGTGTGCAGATAGGAAGGGGGAGCAGTTAGGGGAGTCAATGAACAGACTGGGCCAACACCAAACGGGCAATGTGGTACCAAAACAGGCAACAGGAACAAAGTCGCAGTCACAGGCCCAGATCATACACAGAGAAGAAGCGCAGTAGTGAATCGGAATCAGAAGAATAGTCAAACAGGCCAGGGTCAGCTCATGCAGCAGGATGGCAGAATCAGGGACAGGCAAGGGTGAAACACCAGAATTCACAACAAGAGCAGGCTTAGAATGCACCCAGGTACTCGCACAGAACCTTTATGTTGGGCAGTGAGAAATAGCCCAAGGTCCTTTTAAATATTTGAGATTTGTGCCCCTGCGTGATGATGTGACACGGGTAAAGCCGGAAGTGGCAGAAGAATAGGGATGTAGCGAACTGCCGATTTGGTGTTCGCGAATGCCGTTCGCGAACACCGGCAAAAAATGCGAACGTTCGCGAACAGTTCGCGAACTTCGAACACCGCTAAAATCGTTCGATTCGAACGATCGAAGGATTTTAATCGTTCGATCGAAGGATTTTCATTCGAATCGAACGATCGAAGCCATTGGATCGAATGCTTTTCATTGGATCGAATGCTTACAATCGTTCGAACGAATGGAAATCGTTCGATTTTTAGCGGTCGAAGGAATTCGAATGGTCGAATGGTCGAACGATCGAACGCGAACTCAAACTGCGAACGTTCCCAAACGTTCGCGAACATTCGGCGGACGCGAACGGTCGAAGTTCGCGCGAACTAGTTCGCGGGCGAACAGTTCGCTACATCCCTACAGAAGAACTGGCCACTAAGCAAGAGCAGGCAGGGGCTTAGCAGATTCAATAGATTCTTGTTATCAGTAAAGACTAAGTGCTTAGCACCCTCCAGAAGATGTCTCCACTCTTCAAAAGCCCATTTTATGGCCAACAATTCCCTGTTACCAATATAATCTCCGCGGGGGTGAATTTCTTAGAGAAAAAGGCACAGGGATGGATTCTACCAGTAATAGGGTGTCGTTGTGATAACACATCACCAGTTCTGGGCATCCACCTCTACTAGGAAGGGAAGATTTGAGTGTGGATGCTGGAGAACTGGGGTAGAGATAAGCAATTTTTTTCAATAGATCAAAGGCTTCTATAGCCTCTGTAGACCAAATACGTACCCAAGAAAATGCACAGAGGTGATTTCAAAAACACATTTATTATCTAGGTGTCTAGGTATACAACAACATACTGACTCAAAAGATCACGGAAGAGATAATTTACAAATTCTTACAATTTAGTTGAGGCATTGCATAGACCATAGGGCATTACTAATTACTTATAATGCCCATCCCCAGTATTGAAGGCTGTCTTCCATTTATCCCCTTCCCTGATAAGAATCAAATTGTATGCGCCCTCAGATCAAGTTTAGAGAAGATCTTGGTGCCTTTAACTCTGTCGAAAAGCTCAGAGATCAAGGGAGGGGGATAACAATTCTTGTCCGTGATCTTATTGAGACCCCTATAATCTATACACGGTCTCAACGCCCCAGCTTTCTTTTCTACAAAGAAGAAGCTGGCACAAGGACAAGGACGGCTTGATAAACCCTCTCTTCAGGCTCTCTCTCATATATTCCTCTATGGCCTGGGACTCTGGGATTGAGAGAAGATATGTTCTATCCTTAGGAGGAGAGGTGCCCATCATTAAATCAATAGCACAGTCATATGGTCTGTGCAGAGACAGGGTTTCGGCTGCTTTTTTAGAACAGTCATCAGAATAGGACAAATAAACTGAGGGTAACCCCTGAAGAGAGGTTGCCGCAAGTACTTGGGATGATTCAGGACACGGAGGCCTACAGCCTGTGACCCAATTAATCTGAGGGTTGTGTTCTCGTAACCATGCAAGGCCTAGAATCACAGGGGTATGGGACAGTGGATGACAAAGAAACAAATCCCCTCAGTGTGATATCCCATAGATAAAAGGAGCCTTTCTGACAAAAGTACAATCTAATATCTAAATATCTACAGTACAAACTAATATCTAAAAAGTTCCCAGCCGCCCAGGAATCCAGAAAAGCAGGACACTGGATGCAACCCTTATCCCAATATATGAGTACCGAAAAAATAGCTGCAAGGAAGATTTTTTGGGAGTTGAAATGACGTGACCCAAACTGGACTCCCCAGACCTGTTTAGGCTCTGTTGTTTCCCTGGCCTTTTGGGACAGGTATTACGGGGATGCCCCTTATCCCCACAATAAAGGCACAAGCCATTAGCCCATCTATGAGCCCTTTCTTCAAAGGTGAGTCTGGTAGAGCCCAGTTGCATAGGTTCTTCTTGGGATCTAGGGAGGAGAGGGTTAAGTGCCCAGTCTGAGGAGGAACTGGAGGGGACATCCCTAGGGTTATTTTCTTGGCATCGCTCCCTATGCCTCCTATCAAATCTGTATTGCCAAGTGCATTAGAGAGTCTAGGGAAGACGGAAAGGGAAAATGAACTAAGCTGTCTTTGATAGCTTCAGACAGTCCCATCCTTAACTGGCTTTTTAGAGCAGTGTCATTCCAGGCTGTCTCTACTGCCCAGCAGCGGAACTCCATACAATAGTCCTCAACTAGCCACTTCCGGCACAATCGGGATCATCATAAATGTCGGCCATTGCCTTGAAGAAGGCAGCTAGGGAAAGCTAGCGGATAGGCTAAATGCTCACAGCTGGGGATCCCAAAAGAGAAAAGACCGAGAGTGGTCTGAAACGTTGCCGGGTGTTTGGGGTCAGAGCCTATGTCCCAATAAAGGCATTTTAAGATAACAAATCGCTGACTGGTGTTGTCAATTACTATATTTTGTCCCCACCGTCTGCCAGGTGTATTTATTACACATAAATTCTCACCTCTTCTAGCCTTCATTAATTTTCACCTCCTCTAGCCTTCATCAATGTATGTTCATATATTGTGGGTGGTGCCACAAGGGTCACATATTCCTATTAAAGGTGCTAGTCAACTCAGAGAAAATGTTACATGAGTGAAACCATTTGGTACATTAGAATGTCCAATAAAAGGCACCTCCTCTAGTCTTCATCAACACTCAATTTCTCTAGCCTTCATCAATTTTCACCTCCCCTAGCCTTCATCAATTCTTACCTCCCCTAGCCTCCTTCATTTCTCACTTCCCTAGTCTTCATCAATTCTTACCTTCTTTAGCCTTCATTAACACCCACTTCTCTAGTCTCTATCAAATTTCCCCTCCTCTAGCGTCATTAATTCTCATATGTATGTTTATATATTGTGGGTGGTGCCACAATGGTCACATATTCCTACTAGTGATGGGCGAATTTGCGCTGTTTCGATTCGCCGAAAAATTTGCGAATTTCACAAAACGCCCGTTTTTGGCGCCGGCGCCCGTTTTTTCGAAAAAAAATTTTGACGCCGGCGAAGTTTTGCCGCGAATTTTCGCGGGCGTTTCGCGAATTTATTCGCTGGCGGCGAATCGCGCAAATTCGCCGCGAATTCACGCCTGGCGAATAAATTCGCCCGTCACTAATTCCTACCAGTCAACTCAGAGAAAATGTTATATTTATAAATGAGTGAAACCATTTGGTACATTAGAATGTCCTATAAAAGGCACCTCCTCTAGTCTTCATCACCAATCACTTTCTCTAACCTTCATTAATTTTACCTCCTCTAGCTTTCATCAACACTTATCTCCTCTAGCTTTCATCAATTCTCACCTCATCTAGCCTTCAGCAACACTTAACTCCTCTAGTCTTCATCATTTCTCACTTCCCCAGCCTTCATCAATTCTCACCTCCTTTAGCCTTCATCAATTCTCACCTCCTCTTGCCGTCATCAATTCTCACCTCATTTCAATTCGTCAACACTCACTTCCTTTAGCCTTCAGCATTTATCCCCTCCTCTAGCCTTCATCAACACTACCTTTCTCTAGTTTTAATCAATTCTCACCTCCTCTAACCTCCATCAACAGCTCCTCTAGCCTTCATCAATTCTCACCTTCTCTAGCCATCATCAACACTCACTTTCTCTAACCTCAATCAATACTCACTTTGTCTAGCCTTCAATTGAAAATGGTGAAGGAAGCCACAGACTGCAGAGTGCTGATGCTTAGTGTTTTATTATACACACAGATGTGTTAATAATAAAACACTTCAGTCTGTGGTTTCCTTCACCATTTTCAATTGATGATATTGAGGTCTATACAGTGTGACCTTTGGAAGGAGAGCCTATTATCATAAAGATTGGGGATATGCTGAGAATTTGTTTGCTTGTCTAGCCTTCATCAACACTCACTTTCTCTTGCCTCCATCAACACTTATTTTCTCTAGCCTTTATCAACACTCACTTTGTCTAACCTTCAACACTCACCTCCAATAGTCTTCATCAACAAACATATCTTGATTAATCAAACTCCTCTGCTACTTCCTTCTACCCTTTATTAGCTTGAACTTTGCACTGTGGAGTTTAGCACATAAAACAAATTGTGGTGCACACTAAGAATTTTGCATGAAAACAAAAACTTGTACTTGTGCTCATGGCCAGCAAATGAGAAGCCAGGTTGCCTCTGGCTAGGAGTTTGGGGTGCTTATACGCCACATAGTTGGTAAATCTGTGCAGATATTGGCCATCAAACTGTTCAGCAGACCCTGGATGTTTTTCACATATTTCCCTGGTAACTACAGAATAACTTTGCGACTTGGTTATGTGAAGTAGAAACATATCTGTTTCTGAAAACATATGGTTTCTGGGGGTTTTGTACTGTTAGGGGGTTGGACAACACATAATATGCATTGAATTTGTTAATTTTGCAGCACATACAATGTCAGCTATGGAATTCCTATGTATCTCTTTATTTGGGGGTCTCTACTTGCCACATAGTTTGATAAATCTATGCATACCTGTATTCAAAGGTTTTAAGGTGATTCTTTAACATGTTCATATATTTTTATAAATACCAAGTTCAGAGAACCTTGAAGTTATTTAATAAGTAATAGAAAGACATATTTACCTATTTTGGATTCAGCAGAATGGGTATATTTCAAAAGTATATGGTTTCCTATGGTAAACCTGCTGTTATGGTATATGTTGGCTTTGGAATCTAAAATATGCCAATTTCTGCAGGAATGCTTAAAAAATTCCATTATGTACTGCTGGGAGATTTGGGTCTATTTTGGAGATAAATCAATTGGATTTTTGTGCTTAAAATTATTTTTTTCTGGTATAAATCCCTTTATCATTTCTAAATTGCTATTTTAAATTTTTTGTTGGTATTTAGAGCTCTAAGTCTTGTTCCACAGAAGCAGGAATACACAGAAAGCTCCGGTTCTACAGAAAAAATAATGTATGGTTTACTAGGTAAATGAAAAGTTTCCCGTAGGAAATGCCCCTAAAGTGAAAGAGCACAAAAATATTGAAAAAACTACTGGCGAATGAAATGTGGTATTTTGGTGCCACTTAAAGGGTCGCCAGGGAAACATGACAGAGCAAATGTTATTGATAAGGAAGAAAGAGAAGAGAGAGGAGAAACTTTCAGGTAATTCATTTTATGTGTTGGTAACTTCCTCACTATGGGGCATTAATTCGCTAGCATTGGGCATTTTCATTACTTCGCAAATTCACTAACGAACGTTGGCGTAGATTCGCTAGTGTTACTTCGCACCCTTACGCCTGGCGAATTTTCGCTACGGACGTAACTACGCAAATTCACTGACGCACGCAGTGTACTGAACGCTACCTTTTACGCCAGACTTCCTTCGCCACCTCAGACCAGGCGAAGCGCAATAGAGTAGATAGGGATGGCTTCCAAAAAAGTTCAAATTTTTTCTAAGTCCCAAAAAATGCTGGCGTGTTTTCTATATTATGGGTGATAGGCTGAAAAAGATCGAAAACATTTTTTTGGTGCTCCCCTCCTTCCCCCCTACATTTCCTGACTCATGGCAACTTAACTATACAGTGGGCCCATGTGTAGGGCAAAATAAACATTTTATTTGAGGTTTTGAAGGTTTCCCAGGCTTGTGTAGTGCTGATACGTATTTCTCCATTGAAATTTGAATTTGGCGCCGTATGCAAATTAGCCTTCGCTAGCGTAACTTCGCTTCACTTAGCGAATCAACGCTAGCGCAACTTCGCAACCTTACGCTACCCCTGTGCGCAACTACGAATCTTAGTGAATTTGCCCCATTCATATCTCTGGAGCCACAGACAAGCCTTATCCTATTTTCATTGTGTCCTATGGGAACATTAAAAAGAACAGTGAGAAGCAAATGACTAAAACTATAAGAAGGGAGAGTTTATTTACCTTAATTTGTGGACACTGGAGGCAATTCCGCACAGCCTGTAAATCCCATCGACTATTCCATGTTCTTCCACAAACTCTGCACAACTTCTCAGTACCTGGGGGACTGGTATAAAGCCAGATAGAGCAAATCTTATAGTCACATCTACATATCAATACTCACACACTATAGCTATATATATATATATATATAAAGCCAGGTAGACTTAGAGGAAATCTCATGGTTACATCTAGATATCCATTCTCACTCACTACAGGTGTAAGACAGCTGGGGAACTGGTATAAAGCCAGATAGAGATAGAGCAAATCTTATGGTCACATCTACATATCAATACTCACACACTATAGCTATATATATATATATATATAAAGCCAGTCAGACATAGAGGAGATCCTATAGTCACATCTACATATCCATACTCAACGTGAGTATATACACATTTGTATAGAATGAATAAATAGCCACATAGTGTGTGTATTAGTCTTCCCAGGTTATATTCTATATACTGTCTGCCCTACAGTCCCAATCGCAACCTTAACTCACAATATAAATGCACACAATTAGTATATGTTTTGTGAAGCAAAGGAACCGTCACGGTTTGAGTGAGAAGTGCAACAAAGTGCCAAAGAGCCCCCCAATGTAGGACACACACAACTATATCCTTTGCAGTTAGAGTGTTTCCCTCTTATAGGGTCACCATTACCACCATTTAACATTTTGTCTTTTGTTTTTCACCTAGATATTGTTTATTTGGCAGTATGACTGGTGAATGATGCTAATCACACTGCTGGATCACTTATTTTGTTGTTTCATTGATTTGCATGATTTTTGTGGTTTTGTTGCATTTGTATTCCAGCATTATTGTCACAATCGGCACCCTAAATCCAGAACCGGTGCTAAGCTCCCTGGTCTTGGCTCTTGCTTCTGCCTTTAACAGCCACCTTTCACTTTGAGAGGAGCCCTTGGCTAATTGGATGCCTCCAGGCCTTAATAAGAGAGGAGCCAAGCAAAGGGTTCTGGATGAGCAAAGGGGCACAGTCATTGTCTAGATTTTGGACGGAAGGCACAGTACTTGGAATAGACGAAGTGTAGTCAGACAGGCCGGGGTCGGTGCAGGCAGAGTTCAAGCAAGGTCAGACAGGCAAGGGTCAATACAGGTAGAATCATCAGGCAGGCAGGAGTCAGGATTAGCAGAGTTCAGGAGAGTCAGGCAGGGATCAAAACCAGGAATGAAACACAATATAAGCCTGCACAGAATTCTAGCAAGTAGAACCTACAACGGGCAAAGATTTTGAGCCACAAGTCCCTTTAAATATTTGAATTTCGCGCCATTTGGCGTGATGACGTCACAGGTCTGGCACGTAAACCCAGAAGTAGGCGGCCGCGCGCGCCATAGAGAACCAGGCGCTTGAGGGGAAAGGAGTAGGGCTGCGGGGCACGAAGCACACCCCCACCAGGCCCTAGTCCCCGCTAGACCACCAGGGTAAGCCCTTACAATTATTCCTCATTACATATATTTTAGCAAAGCTTTGCAGTTTGGAGTAGAAAGACGTCTTTACCCATTTTGGTTTCAGCAGAATGTGCAATTCCCAAATATGTATTTCATTCTGGGGTCTTACGACACATAATACGCAGGCTGGGGGCTTTGTTTTCAGACACTGATTTGACAGCCGAGAAAATTCATCTGCACATTTTCAGTTTAGTTTCCCTACAGGCCACATGTGATGATCTATTCTTATTGGCCATCAAACTGTTACATAAACACAATTGCTAAATTAGTCGGCAAAGTTCAGAAATGTAGAAAATTGTATCAACGCTTTGCAGTGTGACAGTCTGTAGTAGAACAGGGGTGCCCAAAAGGTAGATGGGGATCTATCAGTTCTACCTCCTCTTTCATTCTTTTCATTCAGATATTTATTATGTTACATTACATAGAAATAGTTGTGTGTTAAATATAGCAATATACATATACAATATACAAATATAATAAAGTAATATTTTCCATGGAACAGAATTGTAACAATGCTTTTATGGATGTAGATCATAATGAGACATCATCAGTAAAAGTAGACCCCACATTACTAAAGTATGGGCACTCCTGGAGTAGAAAAACATATTGGATTCACATTGGATTCAGCAGAATTTGTACTTTTTAAAAATGTATGCTTTTAGTGGGATCTTACAATGCATAATACACAGGCAGGGGCTTTGTTTGCAGACCCCAGGTTTCCATATTTAGGGTGACTTGCCTTTGTATGTTGCAATTTTCAGAAATGTCATAAAAACTGCTACATTTAGGAAAGCTGACCTCCTCTGATGAAGCGCCTAATATCACGAAACGCGTCAGGAGGGAGTGGCTAACACAAGGTAGGCAGACCCAGGGGGGGAGACACTGTTTTAGATAACTTTAGGAAAGCTTTGCAATTTGGAGTAGAAACACATATTTGCCCATTTTGGATTTGAAAGAATGTATTATTTATGAAAAGAAAAGCTATGGTTCCATAGGATAAATGAATGTTTGTGCAATTTGTGGCCTTGGAATCTGCAGAGTATGAAGAGAGTCCTGGAGCAGGGCTTTGGGAATGTAGTAGCACAGTGCTGGGGGTGTTTGACCTAAACGAGTCACAAATTGCCATAAAACTAGACATATTTGGTACTGGCACCATCAGGAGACGTACAACTTTCCATATTAGTTGTATTTTCAAGCACTTTTATTATTCTGATATGTGTGTTTTTAATTTTTAGATATTTACAAGCCCATCTCTTGTTACAGGAGTGGAATTTAATAAAAATGTTTTCATATTTTGAAAGATTAGGTTGTCCTGAAATACATGAAAAAGAAATTAATTCATTACACCTTCCCATGCATAATAAACTCAATTCCATTGGCCTGTTGGTTTGGGTATATGATATGACACACACACACACACACACACACACATGCTGTTGGGTTTGGAATGGGATTGGGATGTTATTGTCATGTGATCTGTTTTGCATTTTCAGCTCAGCTTTTTTGTTAATTGTTTGTTTTTGTGAATAAATAGTTCACTGTGAGACTAGTGGAAGTGAATTTTGCCACCATTGTCACTGATTGTTGTTGTTGTTGCTTTAATTGTGACTATATGGATTTATAGTGATTTTCAATACCTGTTTTTGCCAGTAAACTTCTGTGTGCATAATTTTTATTTTGGGATCGTGAAGCATCTTACTGCTTGAGATTCTAGGGCAGAAAGTGGAAGCAGCAGAAGAAGTGGTAACCCTGGAAAATGTACACTAAGAATTTATGATCTGTATATGACAAATGGTTGGGTCATTATATGCCCAATAGGGACCAAACTCTTCATTAGACCCCTAGTGTTTGTGTGTCTGGTGTGTTACGTATCTGTTCACATCTAGTAGATGTTGCAAATACAAATTTGACACAATATACACAATTACCAAAAATATATGCTTTTCTGGGGTCAAATAAATGTTATGGGATTTAACTATATATATATCTATAGTTAGTATTGGAATGGGTATATAGAATTTAATTAAAAGTAGGGAGGAGTGTATGTATGGGGCTGGGTTTTCATTTGGAGGGGTTGGACTTGATGGACTTTGTCTTTTTTCAACCCAATTTAACTATGTAACTATGTAACTATATAAAATACAGGAGCCAGTGTCACGAAATAATATATATACATTGTACTAATTCTTGGCTCTCAGCACACACTATGTTATGTTTTGGTAGCCAATGATGAGTATAACAGTGCTTTATTAGCAGGTTCAAGCAGCCATTACACAACAGTAAGCAACTCTAGCACCACAGCTGTATAGAAAGTATGCACAGTAGAAGTCTTGAGCACAGTAACATCTACAGGCCATTTGTATAAACACCACATATTCCCCCTACAGTAGGAAAGCATTTGGACCACATATTCCCCCTACAGTAGGAAAGCATTTGGACAACTATAATAAACAGCAACAATTAAACAGTATGCATTTTAAAACAATATAATACATTCTTCACATCACAAAGTACTTGGTCCATGCAGGTAGTTTTCTCTCAGTACGCCTTATAAGTTCACTTTCTTCAGGCCTATTGCAGTTGACATCAGGAGTAGGAAAATGTCCTTCATCAAATGGAGCTTCTCCAAAGTCATATCTAACAGGAGCAAGACGACTTGTATTCCATATGCGTCCATCAGACAGTTCATATGTGTATGGTCCTCACTGGCGTCTCACTTCAAGTGGTGTAGTAAATTTAGATTGTCCTTGTATCAGTATTCCTGGTTTCTTAATTCTGACTAAAGATCCAGGCTGAAAGTGCACTTCTCTGGCACCACTTTTTCTGTCAGTATAAGCCTTGCATTTAGCTTGTTGATATTTCACAATGTCAGCAGTAGATGATTTTGTAGGCACAGTATTTTGTGGAAGTTTGATGTCTGCAACATGTAACTTAGTGCGCATCTGTCTGCCATGTAATAATTCAGCTGGAGATGATTGGGTTGTTGCATGGCACGTTGCTCTGTAGTTATGTAGGAACTCTGTTGTAAATACTTTCCAAGATTTCCCAGTAAGATTTGCTGTCTGTAGTGCTTCTTTCAGATTTCTGTTGAATCGCTCGATTTCTCCATTTGCTTGTGGGTAATACACTGAAGATTTCCTATGCACAATATTCCTCTCTCTCAGAAAGAATTCAAACTCATATGAGACAAACTGTGGTCCGTTGTCTGATAATAACTCCTTTGGATTACCTTCTCTGCTGAAGACTGTAGACAGAAATGTTATTACTGTAGCTGATGTGAAACAAATGCAATTTCAGGCCATTTACTGTAATAGTCTATCAAGGTTATAGTAAATCTACAGTCTATAGGAGCATCTGTAAAAGGGCCGACAATATCAATAGCAAGTTTTTCCCATGTTGAATCAGGGAATGGTACTGGTTTTACATCTGGTCTTAAAAGTTCTTTGCACAACCCAGTGAAGTGTTGCTTTGTGGTGAAATGTTAGACACTGGCTGTGTGTCAGGCACTGGTGCTGCAGTAATGAGACATCAACTAATTGTAGGTTTTATGCAGCAAAGAGATCCCTTCCAAGTATAGCAGTTCCCTTATTCACAATGTAAAAGTCACATTTTGCAGTATTTGATTTAAATTGTACAGTCAATGGCAAGTAACCAAGCACAGGGATTGGATCTTTTGCAAAGTATTTCCAGAAAATCTCCTTTGGTTGTATAGAAAGAGCTGAACCTGTATCACATCAGGTTAATGGAGTGTCCCTTGTCAGCAGAAGCAGAACTGACACTGACATATAAACTTGTCTGGAATAAATCTACCAGCTTTATCCACACTTAATACTGGGACATTTGTAGTAGTGACTTCATGAACATCTTTAGCAGAACTACAGCAGATCTTAGCAAAATCTCCTACTTTTGTGCATTTGTGGCACCGTTTAGCTTTTGCAGGACATGTAACATGATTTGCAGTGTGTTGTGTTGAACCACAGTGAAAGCAGTATTTTCTATTTGTATTTGCTGTATGGTTTTGCAGTGAATCCCGTTCCTTAGCACTGTATTTTGCCTATGACTGTGCATTATTAGGCCACAGTGCTGGATTCACAGTCTGTACATTCCCAGCAGTTCCCTGACTGAGAGTTTTAGCCTCTGCCACTGCTGTTTCAATTTGGCTAGAAACTGTAATAGCCTTTGCAAGGGTTAAATCCTTCTCTAGGAGCAGTCTCTCTAATGTGAGGTGAGTTTGTTTTTTCCACTATTTGGTCTCTAAGCATTTCATCTGTTAGATTCCCAAACTCACAGGTAGCAACCAGCTCTCTCAAAGCTGCTACAAATTGTTCTGTGGATTCGCCATTACGTTGTCCACGTTGGTGGAATTTATATCGTTCAGCAACCAGATTTACTCTTGCCACGAAAAAGTTTTTTATAGCAGTAAGAGCAGTTCCATAAGTCTCATCAGGTAATGGTAATGTATAGAATATACGCTGTCCCTCTGCTCCCAGGCAGTGAATAAGTAAAGCTTTCTAGCAGCACAAATCTCCCCTTGGTCAGCAGCAATAATGTCATTTTCAAACATACGGATCCAAGCAGTAAAAGGTATGGTAGTCTCACCAGGGTTTGGAAGAAAAGCTGCAGGCTGCTGCAGAGGTAGAAGAGACATCCTTGTTGCCATTTGTTATGTTTTGGTAGCCGAGGATGACAGTGCTTTATTAGCAGACTCATGCAGCCATTACACAACAGTAAGCAACTCTAACACCACAAGCTGTATAGAAAGTATGGACAGTATAAGTCTTGAGCACAGTGACATCTACAGGCCATTTTTATAAACACCACACACTACTCTTTTATAATCCCTTGCACACTGGCCATCAAACTCTTCAGAAGACACCTGACATTCATACTTTCCCTTTGTACCTAAGGACTCATGGGAGAAAGGTTGCTGTCTAATGCACAGAGCTGGGAAACCCCTATTGGGACGGTGTACATCTCCCAGAATGCTCGTCCAGACTCAGCAGGTGAGGAGACTAACAGAGGCTAAATAATCAGGCTGTAGGAAACAGTTCTTAGGCTGTAAGTGATTGGTCACCAACTGGGGAAAGAAGGAGTGGCTGGAGGAGGCCCCTCTGCCCAGGTGAGTTATGTACTGTTGAAATGTTATAAATAACAGTTACCCTGGGTGTCTCCCATGGCTACACAGCAGCTTGTTTATATAAACTATAGTAGTACTTATCTGTTATCTACTGTGTATCCTGTGCTTGAATGGCTGCCCCCATGGCTACACAGCAGCTTGTTTATATAAACTATAGTAGTACGTATCTGTTATCTACTGTGTATCCTGTGCTTGAATGGCTGCCAGCCCATAGATACACAGCAGCTTGTTTATATAAACTATAGTAGTACTTAACTGTTATCTACTGTGTATCCTGTGCTTGAATGGCTGCCCCCATGGCTACACAGCAGCTTGTTTATATGAACTATAGTAGTACTTATCTGTTATCTACTGTGTATCCCGTGCTTGAATGGCTGCCAGCCCCATGGCTACACAGCAGCTTGTTTATATAAACTATAGTAGTACTTATCTATTATCTACTGTGTATCCTGTGCTTGAATGGCTGCTCCCCATGGCTACACAGCAGCTTGTTTATATAAACTATAGTAGTACTTATCTGTTATCTACTGTGTATCCTGTGCTTGAATGGCTGCCAGCCCCATGGCTACACAGCAGCTTGTTTATATAAACTATAGTAGTACTTATCTATTATCTACTGTGTATCCTGTGCTTGAATGGCTGCTCCCCATGGCTACACAGCAGCTTGTTTATATAAACTATAGTAGTACTTATCTGTTATCTACTGTGTATCCCGTGCTTGAATGGCTGCCCCATGGCTACACAGCAGCTTGTTTATATAAACTATAGTAGTACTTATCTGTTATCTACTGTGTATCCTGTGCTTGAATGGCTGCCCCAGGGCTACACAGCAGCTTGTTTATATAAACTATAGTAGTACTTATCTATTATCTACTATGTATCCTGTGCTTGAATGGCTGCTCCCCATGGCTACACAGCAGCTTGTTTATACAAACTATAGTAGTAATTATCTGTTATCTACTGTGTATCCCGTGCTTGAATGGCTGCCAGCCCCATGGCTACACAGCAGCTTGTTTATATAAACTATAGTAGTACTTATCTGTTATCTACTGTGTATCCTGTGCTTGAATGGCTGCCCCCATGGCTACACAGCAGCTTGTTTATATAAACTATAGTAGTACTTATCTGTTATCTACTGTGTATCCCGTGCTTGAATGGCTGCCAGCCCCATGGCTACACAGCAGCTTGTTTATATAAACTATAGTAGTACTTATCTGTTATCTACTGTGTATCCTGTGCTTGAATGGCTGCCCCCATGGCTACACTGCGGCTTGTTTATATAAACTATAGTAGTACTTATCTGTTATCTACTGTGTATCCTGTGCTTGAATGGCTGCCCCCATGGCTACACAGCAGCTTGTTTGTATAAACTATAGTAGTACTTATCTGTTATCTACTGTGTATCCTGTGCTTGAATGGCTGCCCCCATGGCTACACAGCAGCTTGTTTATATAAACTATAGTAGTACTTATCTGTTATCTACTGTGTATCCTGTGCTTGAATGGCTGCCCCCATGGCTACACAGCAGCTTGTTTATATAAACTATAGTAGTACTTATCTGTTATCTACTGTGTATCCTGTGCTTGAATGGCTGCCCCCATGGCTACACAGCAGCTTGTTTGTATAAACTATAGTAGTACTTATCTGTTATCTACTGTGTATCCTGTGCTTGAATGGCTGCCAGCCCATAGATACACAGCAGCTTGTTTATATAAACTATAGTAGTACTTATCTGTTATCTACTGTGTATCCTGTGCTTGAATGGCTGCCCCCATGGCTACACAGCAGCTTGTTTGTATAAACTATAGTAGTACTTATCTGTTATCTACTGTGTATCCTGTGCTTGAATGGCTGCCAGCCCCATGGCTACACAGCAGCTTGTTTATATAAACTATAGTAGTACTTATCTATTATCTACTGTGTATCCTGTGCTTGAATGGCTGCTCCCCATGGCTACACAGCAGCTTGTTTATATAAACTATAGTAGTACTTATCTGTTATCTACTGTGTATCCCGTGCTTGAATGGCTGCCAGCCCCAGGGCTACACAGCAGCTTGTTTATATAAACTATAGTAGTACTTATCTATTATCTACTATGTATCCTGTGCTTGAATGGCTGCTCCCCATGGCTACACAGCAGCTTGTTTATACAAACTATAGTAGTAATTATCTGTTATCT
>NC_054385.1:135334888-135449134 GCF_017654675.1 Xenopus laevis
TTCTACTCACTACACTCATTCTACTCATTCTACACATTCTGCTCACTACACTCATTCTACACATTCTACTCACTACACTTATTCTACTCATTCTACTCATTCTACTCATTCTACTCATTCTACTCATTCTACTCATTACACTCATTCTACTCATTACACTCATTCTACTCACTACACTCATTCTACTCATTCTACTCATTCTACTCACAGGGTCTTGTACTGGCCCCACACTTTTAATTCACTTTCTACTAAACCAGATTTCCTACTTTTATATGTGTCCGAATACAGGGAATTATGGGTAGTCATGGAATTAGAGCCAACTAGCCAATGTGTAGGCTGTGTATATAAGTGTGGATGGGGCATTATGGGTAAGCTTGTAGCCAGTGCAGAGGTCAAGTGGATGGCTAGGAATTGGGGATTTATGACTAATATTTCATTGCCAGTTTATTGGCTACTATTTTCTTTGAGGACTTGTATTATATGTGGGCTGTGGGCAGCTGAATGTTATGTATTTAGACTTGGATTTCAGTTCATGTGGGTGGTACATTTTCAATGAGAGGTACTATGGGTATTTAGGTCTATCTGCAGGAGACGTGACCTGAGCTTTAGTAAATGTGGGTGGTACATTAGCCCTATTCACATATTGTAGCCCTATCTCTAGGCCTTACAGACTGGATTTCAGTTCCTATGGACTGTACACTGGCAGTGAATGGTGTAGATATACCTGTAACATATACCTGCATTCCACTCTACTTTGGGAGGTGTCCTGTGTATTTAGGTGTGTATTTTGGAATTAAGCGCTATACTGTTCTAGGTTTATAGCTAGACACATGGTTCTTGTGGGCAGAAAAGTCACTTCCGGTACAACTAGCTTTAGGAAATAACCAATAGTAATTTGTAAATTACCTTCTAATCCAGAAATGGTGAGATGTTCCAGTAAATCACATCCAAAGGTTTTGTCTTTGGTGGCTTTCTTCCTCACCTTCTGCCTGGCCTTCATTGCAAGCGACATTGGGACAATTCCTCACAAGAGCCAACTCTTTCTCTGTTATAAAATGGCCTGAGAGAGTTCATTACATCCGACAATTGTGTGGAACATCCATTAGGGGCAGCTTTGATCTCTGCACCAGTTCCCAAGGTTTCTCATTGCCAAGCTGAGGCAACCCGACTCCAAGCTCTTCCATGGTCAGACTTCCATCGCACCAGCTACCACCTCGATCCCGTTCACCTTCTCTTGCAATTCAACCTGAAAGGATGTGGTTCTCGTAGAGGAAGCAGCTTACTGAAATGATCACCGCCCTTGTCGAGAACAGCTTTTAGCTGAGCACCCACCCGCCCTTCTTCTTCTGATTCTTAGATCAGCGTTTTAGAGGAAGCCACAGTTACTGTCTTCAGAAACCACATCCTGTTCATAGCATCACCCAGAGCTCACAGAATGGCGTCTCAGAGCTACTGGAACTCTACTCAGAGTCTCCCTTCTTCAGCAAAGGGCTATAATTACCCCTATAGATTTGTGCCCCTGTCCCATAGAGCTCGCAATCCAACCTCTCACCCAGAGCTCACAGAATGGCGTCTCAGAGCTACTGGAACTGTACTCAGAGTCTCCCTTCTTCAGCAAAGGGCTATAATTACCCCTATAGATTTGTGCCCCTGTCCCATAGAGCTCGCAATCCAACCTCTCAACCAGAGTATTAGGGTATTTATAGAGATGAGTGGGAGCTACACTACTGTTTCCCTTTGACATTATGAGGGTATAACTTTTATTTTCTGCAGTTTTTAAGATGGGTTGGAGCTGCCATTTTTCTTCTCACCCTATATGTGTACAGAACATAGAGACATAAGGGTTCAGACTGGTTACTCAGAATGTACATTTTTATTTACACATATGAATAGAGAACTGTAGAACAGCCTTATAACAGTACCAACGATTAGGAATAAAGCCATTACAATATTAGTACAAACAGCAGCTTTCTGCACATCATGAGCAGTTAGCTTTATCTATTCCCAAAATGGGTCGAATCCAAGTGCTTTTTCCATTACCAGACAAATACTTGTTCTTCTTGAGTCTTTCACCGAGTGGTCTACTTCTTACATACAGGTACAGTCTCCCTGGCCACAAACTCCTGCTCACACTTTGGCCTCTTATTTCCACAAACAGGAAGCACCACAGTTAAGTGAGAATAATTCACTCTTATAATTCCACAAGCAGGAAGAACCACAGTTTAGTCAGCAGGAAGTTCTTTAGTGCCACCAACAGGAAGTCCCCACTCCTATAGTTCTACAAGCAGGAAGTTCTTTAGTGCCACCAACAGGAAGTCCCCACTCCCATAATTCTACAAGCAGGAAGTTCCTTAGAGCCACCAACAAGAAATCCCCACTCCCATAGTTCTACAAGCAGGACAGACGTTCCTTAGTGCCACCAACAAGAAGTCCCCACTCCCATAGTTTCACAAGCAGGAAGTCCCACAGTTTAGTGAGCAGGAAGTTTTCAAGTGCCACCAACAGGAAGTTCCCACTCCCATAGTTCTACAAGCAGGAAGTCTCACAGTTTAGTGAGCAGGAAGTTCTTCAGTGCCACCAACAGGAAATACCCACTCCTATAGTTCTACAACCAGGAAGTCCCACAGTTTAGTGAGCAGGAAGTTCTTGAGTGTTACCAACAAGAAGTCCCCACTCCCATAGTTCCACAAGCAGGAAATACCACAGTTTAGTGAGCAGGAAGTTTTCAAGTGCCACCAACAGGAAGTTCCCACTCCCATAGATCTACAAGCAGGAAGTCTCACAGTTTAGTGAGCAGGAAGTTCTTCAGTGCCACCAACAGGAAATACCCACTCCTATAGTTCTACAAGCAGGAAGTCCCACAGTTGAGTGAGCAGTAAGTTCTTGAGTGTTACCAACAAGAAGTCCACACTCCTATAGTTCTACAAGCAGGAAGTCTCAGAGTTTAGTGAAAAGGAAGTTCTTTAGAGTCACCAACAGGAAGTCCCCATCCCCATAGTTCTAAAAGCAGGAAGTCCCACAGTTTAATGAGCAGGAAGTTATTTAGTGCCACCAACAAGAAGTCCCCACTCCCATAGTTCTACAAGCAGGAAGTCCTACAGTTTAGTGAGCAGGATGTTCCTTAGTGCCACAAGCAGGAAGTTCCTCACTACCACAGTTCAACAAGAAGAATGTCCCATAGTGCCACCGACACCAACTGGAAATTCCAAAGTCCCTTACGCAGGAAAAGTCACAGTCTCACAAATAGGAAGTCCCTCAGTGCCAACAGTAGGAAGCGCCAAACTCCCACATGTTTTGTTTCAACAAACAGGAGCTCAGTCCCACCAAGGGGAATTTGTTCCCAGCAGCAGTCTCACCATGAATATGTCACATAGTCCCACCAGCAGGCCACTGAATGCTAAATAGTGCAATAAATGTCCCAAATGGTATGCATTTTTACCCAGATTATGGCTGACAAAGACTCTTCTGCATTGGCTCAAATAGTCACCAAGAGTCTGGGGACAGTAGGTCATGTTGCCTCCAGAAGGAAGCTGATGCCCAGTCCTGTCTTGTGAAATCCCATTAATTCTAAGTAACTAATGAGGCAAATTAATCACTGATATCCAGAAACGGAAGTTCATTGGTCACTCTTGTTCCTAGGGTCTTGTTTGTTCATGTATGTTATATGTCCATGTACATAAGGTATGTTTTTATTCATTGTCCCTTAGCACAAAAACACATTGGTCCCCTGCTGGAAAATGGTCTCATTCCTGCTGAGTATGAGGACCACTGAGGACACTTCAGCTCATTCTCCTCTCAAATCGGTACAGGTTGGAAGAGTCCTGTGCAAAATGAATACTTTCCCAGCAGTGGTATCAAGGTCACTTGTTGTTTTTGTGCAGGTAACAATAGGGTGAATGTGATTTTGCCCCAACCCAAGGCAATCATCTTAGAAGGTTGTATACACTGAAGGTCATGGTAAGAAGGGGATAAGGCAGCTGGGAGAAAAGAACCTTCTCAAAAAGTTCCCCTTTTGGCACAATAATCCTTAGAAGTTTGTAAAAGAAAGTTCTTTTTAACTTCAGTATTCAGTCCTGGTGCTATTGGCACATTTCCCATGAGGGTGAATGGTCTTGTTATACAAGGTGCCCCCTTCCATTGATGTAAATACCATTGGCGCTGGGCTTTGCCCTCAATGTGCCATTCTCTTGGTGGAAGTGGGACATTCCCTGTTTGATGAACGGTTGGTTGGCCACTCCGACTGTGCCGTCTACCTCCGTGGGGTTTGACTCTTTCTCTTGCGACTGCTCCACTTGCTCTGTTTCTTCACCAACTTCTATCATCTCTTCATCTGGGACTGTAGATAAAAGCTCGGTCTGGGTCTCTGTTTCCTTTAATGTGGTGAGAGTGGAGTAACTTCGTCTGTCAGCCTCTTCCCCCTGCACAAAAAGGACATTTCAGCTCCACTAGGCACATGAAAATGTAGGGGCTCAAGTACTGGAGTGGGGTTAGGACAGAGGGATGACAATGTATTGGAGAGGGACATGAGGAGCCATTAGAGGTCTAAGAAGAGCAGTTACAAGAGACAGAGAGAAGGGTGTGACTATCAGCAGCGGGTGGGAACTTTGGTAGAAGTTAGAAGGACATGATGGGCAGTTGAACAGTTAATAACCCTCAGTTCCAACATGCTACCCATTGACATGATCTCTTACCATCATGGAACTAATACTTGGATCTCTCAGACTGTCACAATGCATTCCAGACCTCAGGTGGATTCCTTCTTCCAGCTGAATATACCAAATAAGAGAAGAGTAAGGTACAGACCAATAAATACTGTAGCACTTGAGATCTGCGTGGTATTAGAGTTCTTAGGGGTCTCTTGCTATATTAATACTTTAGAGTACTGAGCAAGAGGCAGAATATACAGCAGAACAGGACCAGGGGCAGTTAGACTGCTGAGAGGGAGGTATTCGCACTGTTGCCAAGCAACTTCATTTCCTACAGGAAATCTACTATTCTATGAATCTATTCTGAGCGCTCTCCTACATACAAGAGAATGGTGAGTAAATCAGTGTGGGGACAACGAGGGGCTTTATTGGGACATATTCTGGGATGTGGATTTCTCTTGGGTACAATGGGGCAGTTACCTGGAGGCGAGTATCTGTACTGGCTGTAGTAGAGTTTAGCCTCCTCCGTGACGCCTGCCTGGAGAGAGTGGAAAGTTCCTCACTGGAATAAAAGCAAAATTCTCATCACAAAACTGTTGTTTGTATTGCCCCTCATTTACTAACATTGTGCAGCAAGAACCCCACTCTAACTGGAGCTGCCAACTCTCTCTGCTCATATAATGGGTTTATAAGTATTAGGGCTAAGAGTAACATGTGATGTGCATGTAAGTAACATACATGTAAGTGAGGGCTAAGAGTAACACATGATGTGCATGTAAGTAACATACATGTAAGTGAGGGCTAAGAGTAACACATGATGTGCATGTAAGTAACACACATGTAAGTGAGGGCTAAGAGTAACACATGATGTGCATGTAAGTAACATACATGTAAGTGAGGGCTAAGAGTAACACATGATGTGCATGTAAGTAACATACATGTAAGTGAGGGCTAAGAGTAACACATGATATGCATGTAAGTAACATACATGTAAGTGAGGGCTAAGAGTAACACGTGATGTGCATGTAAGTAACATACATGTAAGTGAGGGCTAAGAGTAACACGTGATGTGCATGTACGTAACACACATGTAAGTGAGGGCTAAGAGTAACACATGATGTGCATGTAAGTAACATACATGTAAGTGAGGGCTAAGAGTAACACATGATGTGCATGTAAGTAACATACATGTAAGTGAGGGCTAAGAGTAACACATGATGTGCATGTAAGTAACACACATGTAAGTGAGGGCTAAGAGAAACACATGATGTGCATGTACATAACACACATGTAAGTGAGGGCTAAGAGTAACACATGATGTGCATGTAAGTAACATACATGTAAGTGAGGGCTAAGAGTAACACATGATGTGCATGTAAGTAACACACATGTAAGTGAGGGCTAAGAGAAACACATGATGTGCATGTACATAACACACATGTAAGTGAGGGCTAAGAGTAACACATGATGTGCATGTAAGTAACATACATGTAAGTGAGGGCTAAGAGTAACACATGATGTGCATGTAAGTAACACACATGTAAGTGAGGGCTAAGAGAAACACATGATGTGCATGTAAGTAACATACATGTAAGTGAGGGCTAAGAGTAACACATGATGTGCATGTAAGTAACATACATGTAAGTGAGGGCTAAGAGTAACACACGATGTGCATGTAAGTAACACACATGTAAGTGAGGGCTAAGAGTAACACATGATGTGCATGTAAGTAACATACATGTAAGTGAGGGCTAAGAGTAACACATGATGTGCATGTACATAACACACATGTAAGTGAGGGCTAAGAGTAACACATGATGTGCATGTAAGTAACACACATGTAAGTGAGGGCTAAGAGAAACACATGATGTGCATGTACATAACACACAAGTAAGTGAGGGCTAAGAGTAACACATGATGTGCATGTAAGTAACATACATGTAAGTGAGGGCTAAGAGTAACACACGATGTGCATGTAAGTAACACACATGTAAGTGAGGGCTAAGAGTAACACATGATGTGCATGTAAGTAACATACATGTAAGTGAGGGCTAAGAGTAACACATGATGTGCATGTAAGTAACATAGATGTAAGTGAGGGCTAAGAGTAACACATGATGTGCATGTAAGTAACATACATGTAAGTGAGGGCTAAGAGTAACGTGTGAAGTGAGAAATGTGTGTATCTGACCAATCAGCTCATTTGCCGATGCACCAAAGGTTTCTGGGGTTCTCCCCCATCAGGTAAGGCCATTGTAGCAGATTCTATGGATATTGTGAAAGCAATAGTAGGGGTACTTCTAGTAGGAGTGATGTGCTACACCCGCCCTCTGTATAACATGCAAATACTCTTACGTGTCTCCCCCTAGTGGTGATGGATGTAAGTCTCTTACATTTTCTCAGAGAGCTGCTTGGTTCTCCTCTTGTGATGCCGGTTGACCAGGAGTAGAGTAATGACCAGGACCACCAGTAGGATTCCGGTCAGAACTCCAACCGAGCCCAGTGACAGCGACACTAAATCGATTTTTCTTGCCTCGTATTCTGGGGAAAAGACAATGGAAAACATGTTAGTGAGGGGTCCTCCCACAGTGACCACCAGTTCTTGGCCAATTCAGATTCTGAGCGTTATTGGAAGTAGGGGTGGGGGGCCCAGGGGGGGTGTAGCTTCCCTGGTGGTCCCCCGGGCCCCTCAGTCCAACACTGCGCAATCGCAAGGCAGTCAATATATGAGTAATTGTCAGGCAGTTGTTACTCGATATATGGGTAATTGTCAGGCAGTCGTTACTCAGTATATGGGTAATTGTCAGGCAGTCGTTACTCAGTATATGGGTAATTGTCAGGCAGTCGTTACTCAGTATATGGGTAATTGCCAGGCAGTCGTTACTCAGTATATGGGTAATTGTCAGGCAGTCGTTACTCAGTATATGGGTAATTGTCAGGCAGTCGTTACTCAGTATATGGGTAATTGTCAGGCAGTCGTTACTCAGTATATGGGTAATTGTCAGGCAGTCGTTACTCAGTATATGGGTAATTGTCAGGCAGTCGTTACTCAGTATATGGGTAATTGTCAGGCAGTCGTTACTCAGTATATGGGTAATTGTCAGGCAGTCGTTACTCAGTATATGGGTAATTGTCAGGCAGTCGTTACTCAGTATATGGGTAATTGTCAGGCAGTCGTTACTCAGTATATGGGTAATTGTCAGGCAGTCGTTACTCAGTATATGGGTAATTGCCAGGCAGTCGTTGCTCAGTATATGGGTAATTGTCAGGCAGTCGTTACTCAGTATATGGGTAATTGCCAGGCAGTCGTTACTCAGTATATGGGTAATTGTCAGGCAGTCGTTACTCAGTATATGGGTAATTGTCAGGCAGTCGTTACTCAGTATATGGGTAATTGTCAGGCAGTCGTTACTCAGTATATGGGTAATTGCCAGGCAGTCGTTACTCAGTATATGGGTAATTGCCAGGCAGTCGTTACTCAGTATATGGGTAATTGTCAGGCAGTCATTACTCAGTATATGGGTAATTGTCAGGCAGTCGTTACTCAGTATATGGGTAATTGTCAGGCAGTTGTTACTCGATATATGGGTAATTGTCAGGCAGTCGTTACTCAGTATATGGGTAATTGTCAGGCAGTCGTTACTCAGTATATGGGT
Source organism: Xenopus laevis (assembly GCF_017654675.1). Lineage (NCBI taxonomy): Eukaryota > Metazoa > Chordata > Amphibia > Anura > Pipidae > Xenopus > Xenopus laevis. The sequence continues at coordinate 135,343,191 of NC_054385.1, forward strand.
AATTGTCAGGCAGTCGTTACTCAGTATATGGGTAATTGTCAGGCAGTCGTTACTCAGTATATGGGTAATTGCCAGGCAGTCGTTACTCAGTATATGGGTAATTGCCAGGCAGTCGTTACTCAGTATATGGGTAATTGTCAGGCAGTCGTTACTCAGTATATGGGTAATTGTCAGGCAGTTGTTACTCGATATATGGGTAATTGTCAGGCAGTCGTTACTCAGTATATGGGTAATTGCCAGGCAGTCGTTACTCAGTATATGGGTAATTGCCAGGCAGTCGTTACTCAGTATATGGGTAATTGTCAGGCAGTCGTTACTCAGTATATGGGTAATTGTCAGGCAGTTGTTACTCGATATATGGGTAATTGTCAGGCAGTCGTTACTCAGTATATGGGTAATTGTCAGGCAGTCGTTACTCAGTATATGGGTAATTGTCAGGCAGTCGTTACTCAGTATATGGGTAATTGTCAGGCAGTCGTTACTCAGTATATGGGTAATTGTCAGGCAGTCGTTACTCAGTATATGGGTAATTGTCAGGCAGTCGTTACTCAGTATATGGGTAATTGTCAGGCAGTCGTTACTCAGTATATGGGTAATTGCCAGGCAGTCGTTACTCAGTATATGGGTAATTGCCAGGCAGTCGTTACTCAGTATATGGGTAATTGCCAGGCAGTCGTTACTCAGTATATGGGTAATTGTCAGGCAGTCGTTACTCAGTATATGGGTAATTGTCAGGCAGTCGTTACTCAGTATATGGGTAATTGCCAGGCAGTCGTTACTCAGTATATGGGTAATTGCCAGGCAGTCGTTACTCAGTATATGGGTAATTGTCAGGCAGTCGTTACTCAGTATATGGGTAATTGTCAGGCAGTCGTTACTCAGTATATGGGTAATTGCCAGGCAGTCGTTACTCAGTATATGAATATTCGCCAGGCATTTGAGGCTGCTGCCAGTGGTTGAGGAGCTGTCGCTTGGGATGATGCCTCATACTGAGCCTGGTACTTATTTGGGTGTCAGGATGGGAACCTGCCCATTTATTAGAGTCATTACTGAGCCATTAGTGTGTGTATATGAGATAGCAAAGTGGTGATTATGCAGCAGAACTAGTTCTACCTCCCGGCCATTACCAGGGGTTAGTTACTCTGTGGTTCAGTAATTAGTCAGTGTGGCTAGTGACTGGGGCACAAAGGAATTTGCAAGTCAGGGTGTCCCCTATGTGCCATGGGACTAGACATCAGTCCTTACTAAAACCATAAAAAACAGTGACACAATGGAATGACATTTGTGGTTGGTTTGTCCAAACCTTGGAGTTGTGCTACCCATTCCATTCCTTAACTGCCCTTCCATATACCTACCTGTCTGCCTACTTACTGCCTCACTCACATACACATTGCCATAGCCAGCTTTTAGGGTAATTGTGCCCTGCCAACCATGAATCATCGAAGCCTCCACATATATGTACATTCCCATTGTTATTGTGCCATATTGTGCCTAACCATTGAACCCCCAAACCTCACACATACGTACATCCCCATAACCTGTCTGTATGCCAACCATACATTCCAAAGCCTTCACTTTGTGCCCCAACAGCACAGGAACCCCAAGACTGGTTTGAGGAGCACAAACCTTTAGCAAGTTTTTAGGGGGCTTATTGTGCCAATCTGAGATGAACATTTCTATTGCCAGTTTCTGGGCACTTATGGTACTTCATGGCACCCCAAGGCCAGATTTCATGTCTCCATGTTGGATATCTGTGTATTAGGGAGTATTCCCATCAATAATGCCTGCCAGGGAATGTGCTCCTGAAAAGGAAACTTTCAGACTTTAATTAGAGCCCCCTAAAATGTTAGTTTGGTTTTGGGGTGCAGGGCACTGGTTGTTCTCTTCCATCTCTGTAAATTCCATGAGAAGGAAAGGAGTGAAGAGCCACTTACCTGATATAGAAACAGTGGCCCTGGTGCTCCTTCTGCTGATTCCATTGGTTGCCTGACATTCATAGACCCCGGCGTCTTCTGCTCCCAGACCTCTGAGAAAGTGCAACGTGTTCCCTACAGTCTTTATCTCTGCTGGGAGAGACCCATTCAACCTGTATATAGGGAATTTCATGAGAGATTAGGGGGGATGATAAGATTTGTACAGGCTCAGACTCGTTCCAAACAATGACACTGAGAAGTTGCTCAGGGCCACGTTACTGTCCTGACAAGTCATTCTGTGCTCATTACCAGCACCCCCAGAGCCCTTCATTGTTATTCCCAACACTCATCCTCACATTAGGGCTTTGCTTTTCCTTTAATTTAGGGTTCACGTTTGCTTAGACCCACCTACCATGATCTGGAGATTAAATCAGAAATATGATATCAATGTATATATTGTATTTCACTGCCCCTCCTCAACTCTTGCCCCAAATGGTATGTAGGTGTATAGTGCAAGGGGGGAGTGAGAAATGGGTGGGGGGATCAGGTGTGGGTGTTGTTGGTGTTGGGGGGCCTAAGGCTTCCATGCTGCAATAAAGAGTTCACCCTCACACCACCCCCTCTCGTTTGTCAGTCACTCGTGCTATAGTGCTATAGTTCCAGGGGTACCCAGGGTACAAATAACCGCTCACCCCAAATCTCCCCCTAACTGACCTTCAGACTGGGCCCCCTTAGCTCATAACAAGGTTACAGATATATAGAAACATTGGGGTGTCACCCTGCTATAGTTCCAGGGGTACCCAGGGTACAAATAAACACTCACCCCAAATCTCCCCCTAACTGACCTTCAGACTGGGCCCCCTTAGCTCATAACAAGGTTACAGATATATAGAAACATTGGGGTGTCACCCTGCTATAGTTCCAGGGGTACCCAGGGTACAAATAATCGCTCACCCCAAATCTCCCCCTAACTGACCTTCAGACTGGGCCCCCTTAGCTCATAACAAGGTTACAGATATATAGAAAAATTGGGGTAACAGTCACCCTGCTATAGTTCCAGGGGTACCCAGGGTACAAATAAACACTCACCCCAAATCTCCCCCTAACTGACCTTCAGACTGGACCCGCTTAGCTCATAACAAGGTTACAGATATATAGAAACATTGGGGTGTCACCCTGCTATAGTTACAGGGGTACCCAGGGTACAAATAAACACTCACCCCAAATCTCCCCCTAACTGGCCTTCAGGCTGGGCCCCCTTAGCTCATAACAAGGTTACAGATTAATAGAAAAATTGGGGTAACAGTCACCCTGCTATAGTTCCAGGGGTACCCAGGGTACAAATAAACACTCACCCCAAATCTCCCCCTAACTGACCTTCAGACTGGGCCCCCTTAGCTCATAACAAGGTTACAGATATATAGAAACATTGGGGTGTCACCCTGCTATAGTTCCAGGGGTACCCAGGGTACAAATAATCACTCACCCCAAATCTCCCCCTAACTGGCCTTCAGACTGGGCCCCCTTAGCTCATAACAAGGTTACAGATATATAGAAACATTGGGGTGTCACCCTGCTATAGTTCCAGGGGTACCCAGGGTACAAATAATCACTCACCCCAAATCTCCCCCTAACTGGCCTTCAGACTGGGCCCCCTTAGCTCATAACAAGGTTACAGATATATAGAAACATTGGGGTGTCACCCTGCTATAGTTCCAGGGGTACCCAGGGCACAAATAAACACTCAACCCAAATCTCCCCCTAACTGACCTTCAGACTGGGCCCCCTTAGCTCATAACAAGGTTACAGATATATAGAAACATTGGGGTGTCACCCTGCTATAGTTCCAGGGGTACCCAGGGTACAAATAAACACTCACCCCAAATCTCCCCCTAACTGACCTTCAGACTGGGCCCCCTTAGCTCATAACAAGGTTACAGATATATAGAAACATTGGGGTGTCACCCTGCTATAGTTCCAGGGGTACCCAGGGTACAAATAAACACTCACCCCAAATCTCCCCCTAACTGACCTTCAGACTGGGCCCCCTTAGCTCATAACAAGGTTACAGATATATAGAAACATTGGGGTGTCACCCTGCTATAGTTCCAGGGGTACCCAGGGTACAAATAAACACTCACCCCAAATCTCCCCCTAACTGACCTTCAGACTGGGCCCCCTTAGCTCATAACAAGGTTACAGATATATAGAAACATTGGGGTGTCACCCTGCTATAGTTCCAGGGGTACCCAGGGCACAAATAAGCACTCACCCCAAATCTCCCCCTAACTGACCTTCAGACTGGGCCCCCTTAGCTCATAACAAGGTTACAGATATATAGAAACATTGGGGTGTCACCCTGCTATAGTTCCAGGGGTACCCAGGGTACAAATAATCACTCACCCCAAATCTCCCCCTAACTGACCTTCAGACTGGGCCCCCTTAGCTCATAACAAGGTTACAGATATATAGAAACATTGGGGTGTCACCCTGCTATAGTTCCAGGGGTACCCAGGGCACAAATAAACACTCACCCCAAATCTCCCCCTAACTGACCTTCAGACTGGACCCCCTTAGCTCATAACAAGGTTACAGATATATAGAAACATTGGGGTGTCACCCTGCTATAGTTCCAGGGGTACCCAGGGTACAAATAAACACTCACCCCAAATCTCCCCCTAACTGACCTTCAGACTGGGCCCCTTAGCTCATAACAAGGTTACAGATATATAGAAACATTGGGGTGTCACCCTGCTATAGTTCCAGGGGTACCCAGGGTACAAATAAACACTCACCCCAAATCTCCCCCTAACTGGCCTTCAGACTGGGCCCCCTTAGCTGATAACAAGAGTTTATGAGAGAGACAAGTCCCAACTGGCCCAGACTTAGTATCAAGTGTTTCGGTGAATAAGCAGTTCTGGTCTCACCCATGTTCCTCTCTCCCTGAATATTTCAGAATTTTTTGTCAAACACAAAAGCCCCCTAACACAATGTGATGGATCTGGTTCCAAACTTGAAACCAAACTTGAAGTGAACACTGAGAAACTCAATCAGGTAAGAAGGGGCAGAGATTTACCTGGACCAAGTGTATGTTGGTGGTGGGTTCCCCTCAGCCTGGCATTGTAATGTGGCCCCCTCTTTCCCAACAAACCAGCCATCTTCATGTCCTTGAATTAAGATTTCTCCCAGATCTGAGGATAATGTAATGAGGAGTTAGAATTGTTTTTTATCATGTAAATCCCCGGAATAGTGAACACCCAGTGACACCATCCCCCCAACTAACTGTTTAGGGAACACCCAGTGACACCATCCCCCCAACTAACTGTTTAGGGAACAGCCAGTGACACCATCCCCCCAACTAACTGTTTAGGGAACACCCAGTGACACCATCCCCCCAACTAACTGTTTAGGGAACACCCAGTGACACCATCCCCCCAACTAACTGTTTAGGGAACACCCAGTGACACCCCCCCCCAACTAACTGTTTAGGGAACACCCAGTGACACCATCCCCCCAACTAACTGTTTAGGGAACACCCAGTGCACCGTCCCCCCAACTAACTGTTTAGGGAACAACAGCTGTGAGACTTACAGGTCTGTAATTAACAGGCAGAAATTGTTATCTCTTATTAAAGGAGAGGACCATTTTAAACACATTTGTCTCTACACAGTCCTTCAGACCCACTGCTCGACACAGAAACGCTTCACCCTGTACCCTAAATTTTCATGTAGTTTAAGGCCCAGTGCAAAGTTGGGTAATGTGGGTGTCATGTTTCTCTGCCATCACATTGTGTCTACACTTCTGTCATTGGCAATGCACCTTTCATGGCAGGACCCAGACTGACTATGCTCATGCCCATGGTTCCCAATCACAGTGGTGGAGGCTCAGGATGGATGAGGCCAAACATGGAGGCCATTGCTTTGCACAGCTTTGCATTGAGCACTGAAACATGGAGGAATGAGAGTCCTTTTATGTGTTTGGGTGATATGGGGAGGGACTCTGCAACTTTCCTTCAATACTTTGGTGCCATATCTGATATGGGCAAAACTGAGAAACAGAACTTATGACATTCCAAAAATTGCACTAAGCCCTGGAAGTATTTGTGGATGTACCAGGCCTTGTTTCCTTCAACTCTGCTGACATGTGTAACTCCGCTTAGTCACTTAGTGCCCCCCAGCAGTGGCTCCTCTCTTGTATACGCGTGAGCTCACACTCTAACCTTAGAGTTGGTAGTGGATTCCACTATACTTTATACCTAACCCACCACACACATTGGGGTATATTATCCTTATGAAGGACAGTAGAATCTCATGTTAAGGGGGCATTTCAGTGGGCACCCACTAGGTGTTTGTTCATAAAAAGTGGGAAAGTGTTATTTGGGGTCCTGCCCTGTGTATTACTCATAGAGCAAGACGTATCTGCTTACTTAAACCCCTGCGTATCTTGTCAGGCTTATATAAATAAATGATGATACTTACATCTCACTCCCAGAACATGGGTGATCCTTTTCTCTTGCTGGAAGCCAGGGTGAGAGACCACACAGGTGAGTGCCTTGCCATTCATGCGGCGGGTGGGTACCACATAGAACTCACTAGTCACAGAGGCAGATCGTTGGTGGTTATAGTTATGAGTCGAATTGGTTCCCTCCACTTCTGTCTCCCAAATGACAGTTGGAACAGGATTGCCTTCTGCTGTGCATGAGGCTACCAGAGATTTGCCTTCTCCCTCAGTCAGTGGGGGCCCGGGGCTCAGGGTGGGCAAGGGAGGAACTGCAGGGGTACAGACAACAGGAGATACACATATATCATTATTTTTAGGGTTAGCGTTTTTTCTCTTTCTTCACCATACTATAAAAACAATAATTGTGATCCCAGTAGGTCAACTGGAGAATAACAAAAAAGCAGATAGATGTCAGGTGAAGCAGCCAGGTAGTTAACCCTAACTCTAGAGATAACCCTTGTTCAAAAAAAGGAGAATTTTAATGTTTTCCAGATTAGGAGCAAAGTGTATTAGGTTTAAGGATTGTTACATCAGGATTGTTACATCAGGATTGTTACATCACAGCTGAACTTGAAACAAGACACAAATCCTTTCAGTAAATTCTACATAACACAACATCTACCCTATCCAGATGAATGTGAATGCTAACACAGATGGGGGGCTGAGATGGCAGTTAGGAGAAGGTTCTCATAAGTATAGGAGACATTGGGCTTGTGTTAATGGGGGGCTAGTGATGTCACTGGTACTAACACAGATGGGGGGTTGAGATGGCAGTTAGGAGAAGGTTCTCATATGCATAGAAGACATTGGGCTTGTTGGGTTAGTGATGTCACTGGTACTAACACAGATGGAGGGCTGAGATGGCAGTTAGGAGAAGGTTCTCATATGCATAGAAGACATTGGGCTTGTTGGGTTAGTGATATCACTGGTACTAACACAGATGGGGGGCTGAGATGGCAGTTAGGAGAAGGTTCTCATAAGTATAGGAGACATTGGGCTTGTGTTAATGGGGGGCTAGTGATGTCACTGGTACTAACACAGATGGGGGGCTGAGATGGCAGTTAGGAGAAGGTTCTCATATGCATAGAAGACATTGGGCTTGTGTTAATGCAAGGATAGAGATGTCACTGGTACTAACACAGATGGGGAGTAAGTCCACATATAGTTGGGATTTGTTTCCCTCTAAACCAGAAGGTTCTCATAAGTATAGGAGACATAGGGCTTGTGTTAATGGGGGGCTAGTGATGTCACTGGTACTAACACAGATGGGGGGCTGAGATGGCAGTTAGGAGAAGGTTCTCATATGCATAGAAGACATTGGGCTTGTTGGGTTAGTGATATCACTGGTACTAACACAGATGGGGGGGCTGAGATGGCAGTTAGGAGAAGGTTCTCATATGCATAGAAGACATTGGGCTTGTTGGGTTAGTGATGTCACTGGTACTAACACAGATGGGGGGGCTGAGATGGCAGTTAGGAGAAGGTTCTCATATGCATAGAAGACATTGGGCTTGTTGGGTTAGTGATATCACTGGTACTAACACAGATGGGGGGGCTGAGATGGCAGTTAGGAGAAGGTTCTCATATGCATAGAAGACATTGGGCTTGTGTTAATGGGGGTTAGTGATGTCACTGGTACTAACACAGATGGGGAGTATGTCCACCTATAGCTTGGGATTTGTTTCCCTCTAAACCAGAATAAACAGAACATGAAATTATTTTCATTCTACGGTAGGTACATGTATCAGCACTTACCCAGCACTTTCAGCTCCAGTTCAGCATCAAAGTTTCCTGCTGGGAATGTATTGACGCGACACTGGTAGGTCCCTTCATCAGCTTGTACTGCATTCTTCAGAATAATGCCCCCATCTGTTGGGTTAGAGGGGGCTTTTTCTTTTACTCGTCCCTCATAGGTACCAAATATGTTGGCTCCATATTCAGTGTTCAGAATAACAATATCCATATTCTGTCCATTCATTCCTTTCTTTGTCCAAACAACCTGTGCCACCTTCTCATCTGCTTCTGCCTGGTAATAACAGGGAAGGGTAACATCCATGCCCAGCACTGCAGTGATGCTCTTCTCTGTCTGCACGACCCCACAGATGCCCCCTGTACCAAGAGAAGATGCAGAATGGGAATCCCTTGTTTTTTTTTAAAAAGTTTTTATTTAAAATTTTTCAACATTCAACATACACAAGACAAATATTAAAAGGAAAAAAAAAAAAATAAAAATAAAAAAATAAAATAAAAAGGTAGTAGAAGGGAGACAGTTGTGAGGGAAGGGGGAGGGGAGGTAAGGTACAGGGTGTCATATCCAGCATAATGGAATACATGCAGTTAATCAGTTTGCACTTTCAACCAGGTACCCCATACAGCATCAAATTTTTCGGGGCAGCCCCTTGACAGATAGGTCAGTTTCTGATTTGAGAGAGAATCATTTATCAGCTTTTGCCAATATTTTAGTGTAGGAGGGTTAAGTGACTTCCAATGCATTAATATGGCTTTCTTGGCAAAATATAAGAGCTGTAGGTAACAGATTCTAGAATAGGAACGTAGCTGCAGGTCCCCCGTTATCCCCAATAAACAAGTTTCTGGTGAACGAATACTTGGCAATGCGAGTTTTTCATTCAAGAATTGAAGTACAACACTCCAAAATCTCCGGATTACCGGACAGGTCCAGAATATATGAAACATGGTACCAGGTTCCACTCTGCACTTGGGGCATAGGTCTGATACATTCCCATACATTTTAGCCAGTCGGTAGGGAGTTAAATAGACTCTATTCAAGAATTTTATTTGTATAAACCTGTCCCTCATAGAGATGGATAGCTCTGTGACTAACTTGAGAGCGTCTTTCCACTTTTCTTCATCCAAGTCAGGAATATCACATTGCCATTTGCCCTTAATTCTCTCAAGGGGGGAGGGACCAGCAGTAGATAGTATAGTATATAACCAGGACAGGGGTTTTGTAAGGTCCACTTTGTGTAAATAGGACTCTAGGGTTGTTATCTCTAAATCTACAGGTCTCACTGGAAATTGTACACTGAAAGCATGTCTTAATTGCAAATAACTAAACAGCATATCTGGGCGAGGGTGGGCTTCCTGTTGTATTGTAGCATAAGTTGGGAATCCCTTGTTAATACAAAGCAACTAGGGCATGATATACAGAGCAACTAGGGCAGAAGATCTAAATTGGAGAACAGAGGTTCTAGCCAATGGGCAACTATATAATATACATGGTTTTGATGAAGATATAGGGATTGGGTTGAGCCATGCATAATGTACAGCAGTCTCAGGGTTGAAGAGCAGAGGTTCTGGCCAATGGCACAAAACTATATAATATACATGGTTTTGATGAAGATATGGAGATTGGGTTGAGCCATGCATACTGTAGAGCAGTATAGGAGAAAGAACTCTTGTTTGGAGAGAAGAGGTTCTGCCGATGGCACAGAACTATATAATATTCATGGTTATGATACAGATATGGGGATTGGGTTGAGCCATTCATAGTGTACAGCAGTCTCTGGGTTGGAGAGCAGAGGTTCTACCCAGTGGCACAGAACTATATAATATACATGGTTCTGATGAAGATGTTGGGATTGGGTTGAGTTATGCATAGTGTAGAGCAGTGCAAGAGGTTCTGCCCAATGGCACAGAACTATATAATATAAATGGTTCTGATGAAGGTTTGAGGATTGGGTTGAGTCATGCATAGTGTACAGCAGTACAGGAGAAGGAACTCTGGGTTGGAGGGAAGAGGTTCTGCCCAATGGCACAGAACTACAGTATATAATATACATGGTTCTGATGAAGATGTTGGGATTGGGTTGAGTCATGCATTGTGTAGGGCAGTGCAAGAGAAGGAACTGTCAGTTAGAGGGAAGAGGTTCTGCCCAATGGCACAGAACTATATAATATACATGTTCTGATGAAGATGTTGGAATTGGGTTGGGTCATGCATTGTGTAGGGCAGTGCAAGAGAAGGAACTGTCAGTTAGAGGGAAGAGATGCTGGCCAATGGCACATAACTATATTATATACATGGTTCTGATGAAGGTTTGAGGATTGGGTTGAGTCATGCATAGTGTAGAGCAGTACAGGAGAAGGAACTCTGGGTTGGAGGATAGAGGCTCTGCCCGGTGGCACAGTACTATGTAAGGTGCATTCCTGGGATGAAGCTCAGAGACAGGGTGTGTCCTGTGTATCGGTCACATGCTCCTTTGCCACTCGGCCAAAACAAGCTAATAACTGGCCCGGCTCCTCCGACAGGAAAAACAGGAGTGAGTAGCTGCTTGGTACAGCCCTGGAGACCTGCAGGAACTTGCTCCTCTGCTGGCTGGATCCCACACAGCTGTCACAGGCAGAAAGCTGGCAATTTAGTCAGCAATTTCTTGTGTTCAGGAAAGCCGGGCCCCTTTCTGCTGATTCATATTTACCTGCTCATCATCTGGGGAAGAATTCAGCTGCTGCCAAGCTCCTGCTACATGTACCCTCGTGTGCCAGGCCTGTATAATTATACAACATGGCTGCAACTGCCAGCTCCTTCTATGTGCCTGATATGTCCTCTATTCTGCTCACTAATGACATGGGGAACTATGAGAAGCACCAGCACCCTATAGTGATGCCCAACCATGGGGGTACAATCAGAAGCACCAGCACCCTATAGTGATTCCCAACCACAGGGGCACTATGAGAAGCACCAGCACCCTATATTGATGCCCAACCATGGAGGCACTATGAGAAGCACCAGCACCCTATAGTGATGCCCAACCATGGGGGCACAATCAGAAGCACCAGCACCCTATAGTGATGCCCAACCATGGAGGCACTATGAGAAGCACCAGCACCCTATAGTGATGCCCAACCATGGAGGCACTATGAGAAGCACCAGCACCCTATAGTGATGCCCAACCACAGGGGCACTATGAGGAGCACCAGCACCCTTTAGTGATGCCCAACCATGGAGGCACTATGAGAAGCACCAGCACCCTATAGTGATGCCCAACCATGGAGGCACTATGAGAAGCACCAGCACCCTATAGTGATGCCCAACCATGGAGGCTCTATGAGGAGCATCAGCACCCTATAGTGATGCCCAACCATGGAGGCACTATGAGAAGCACCAGTACCCTATAGTGATGCCCAACCATGGAGGCACTATGAGGATCACCAGCACACTATCCAATGCTGTCCTGAACATTCAGTACCCACAATTAATTCTTAGATAGTAAAACAGTGGGGCACTGGTTGGGCACCCAGAGGGTCAAGGAGTTATTGCACCCACGTTTCTATTGCAGCACTTAAAGTGCTCAGGCAGCACAGTGAGGAGACAGGCTGTGCTACTTTCCCACCCTCTGATAACCAAAGTTGCGTGAGAAAAAAGGTGCCAAACCTGATTGTCCACATTTCTGATCTGTGTATTGTGTTAACCTTAATCCACACTCTGCAGATGTTACTGATCAGCACACACCGGCACACAAGGGGTTACATGTTAGCTCCTCCCAATTCAGAAGCCCATGTGCACCTGCATCAGTTTTGCCTTCACCCAAAATGCCTTGTTTATTATCAGAGCAGGATCCATTCCCTCAGCCACATCCGTTGCCACGCAATGAATGAGTGGAAGTGAGGACCTTCTCCTTCCTCATGGGTTTAGTTCTAGGGGAGTAACTGGCTAGAAAGGGGGTTCCTGCTAGGCCTGGGCACCTGCCAATGCCAAGTTAGACCTGGCACCTTCCATATAATGTGCAGTGAGTGTCCCCAGAGAAGTACCATGCAGGATGCACCTACTGTTCTGACTACGTGTTATACACTGGCTGTTCAGGTACAAGAACAAGACTCATTGGCTGGCATCTACACTGACATTTTGCACCATCCACCATCCAGAAGCTGCCAGGGGATTTCCGGGCCCAAGATGAAATCAGAGATACAGAGAAGAGAAGGTTGAAAAAAAAAGACATCTCCACCAAGTTCAACTGAAACCTACCTAACCCTAAAGTCCAGCTGATCCAGAGGAAGGCTTAAAGAAAGTATCAGAAGCCCTACTGAAAGTTCTGAATAGCCAGTTAGTTTATTACTTGGGCAATGCACCATGTTTCTTGCCCATAATGCACCTGCCCCCAGGGAAGTTGTGACAATACATACCAGCGCTAGTTATATTGCCCACTGATTTCTGGCCCTCATTGCTGAATGAGCCCCATGTTCCTTTTGGTACTAAGACATGAGATTGGGCAGGGGGCAGTGTGTGTGCCTCTCATTTGCCTGTTTCTGTCTGGTTTGGGCAACCGTGTTCTGCACAATGTTATATGTTCCCACCTGGATCTCTCTGTAACTCTCCTGTAACATCTATTGCTGTGATTGGCTGCCCTGAATTCACTGCCATTTATACTAAATAAATCCACCCTTGGGCAGAAGCTTTCAGTGACCTCTCTCAGCCCCACACAGTAAAAACAACCCCCCATTTCTTAACTTTGATTTGCGTCACTGGAGGCCTCAGTTCAATTCCAACCTGGAATTATTTATGTTCTCACTGTGTCTATGGGTTTCCTCTGGGATATTAATGTGCAAAATATGGAGGCAAATGAATTGGCTTCTGATGAACATGACCCTAGTGCGTGTGATAGGGACATTAGATTGTAAGCTCACTGGGGCATGGACTGATAGGAATGTGATAGAAACATTAGAGTGTAAGCTCACTGGGGCAGGAAGTGATGGGACATTAGATTGTAAGCTCATTGGGGTAGGGGCTGATGGGAATGTGATAGGGACCATAGATTTGAAGCTCACAGAGGCAGGGGCTAATGGGAATGTGATAGAGTTCTTAGATGGTTAATTCTTAGGGGCAGAAACTTTTGAGAATGTGATAGGGTCCTTAGGTTGTAAGCTCATTGGGCAGGGGCTGAAGGGAATGTGATAAGGATATTAGAGTGTAAGTTCACTGGGGCAGAGACTGGTGGGAATGTGATTAGGACATTTGAGTGTAAGCTCACTAGAGCAGGGGCTGATGGGAATATGACAGGACATTAGAGTGTATTTGGGGTGCTCCTTACTGTGCAGCATTGGGGGATACATATAAATAGAGGGGGATATTTATAGATGCGTCCCAGGCAGTGGGTGCTGAGATCTGCCTCCCTGATGGGATTACTTTACCTTTAAAGCTGATCTCATTGCCAGGGGGTATTTGAGTGAAACGACACCAAACTTTCTCATGGAACAATGTCCTACGCATCAGTTCTGGGATCATGAAAGGAAGAGAAAATAAAGGCAAACTGTCACATGCCTGGAGGGAGCAATCGAATTAATTGCCACATTGTAGGTGCAGTGGGTCGGAGACTTTAGTTCCCAGCACTTGGGTTACTCTGGGCCCTTCTAAACCCAGTCCATGAACGGCTCTCGTTTTTGTGGTTCACTTGGCGCTGATCAAGTTGGCTGCACTGCTGAACTATGTGTCATCACTAGCAACCATTACTACTAACTCCTTCCATAACTACCCCCGCACAGGGAGAGCTATGATCCCCTTTATATGAAGCAAATAGAAAGCTCAGGTAAGTGACACAGAGGTGAGTACATAGTACAGGTTCTCTGCTTGGGGTTCAAGTAGTTGCCACTGACAGATGATGGTTCCACGGCCATTGCTTTGCTTTCTCTAGCTCAGTCCTGTGCTTGACTGGATAACAATTGCTCTATAAACCAGACAGCCCAAAATGCTGCAAATATTTCTCAGTTTACACAGGCCCACCCCCAGTGTACAATGGAGCATCTCATTACAAAAAACACAAATATCTCCAGTCCTCAAAAAGCAAACATTTTAAGTATTTATTGGTCCATGCTGCAGCTACTGTTGTCCTATTGCACGGCACTGAAGCAGAAGGTGTTTGGAATGGGAAATATGTCACATATCCAGCAGGACGAGTGGCTGGCCATTAAGGTTGGGGGTTGTATATAGTTGTTTGGGGGGGAGGGATTGCCCCTAGACCAATTGCATGGGAAACATGAGTCCCATCTTCACTAGAATTATATCCCAGGGGCTGACGTTCCATACACTCATTGATTTGCAGTAGACCCCCATTGTATATACTTCAGGAGACCAGGAAAATGCTAAATCAGGGAATGAAATATTCCATTATATATTGGTGGGATCAAAAAACTGTGTAAAATGAGGGGAAACTCATGAAGGGTTCACTGTGGTCCAATCTCAGTGATAGTTGGGGTGGGTGCATTCAGAGTGTAGGGGTGTTTCTAATGGTAGAGTCGTATGGATCATCCCATGTGGGTACCAAGAAGGTGTTTGGGAAGAACTAAGGTAAGACCAAGTTGATACACAGCAGATCCATATGTTTCTAGGGGTGCCACCTGCCTGGTACTAACCCAAGTCATGGCTCCTGCCAGGAACAAAGTGATAGGAAAGAGAGGAGAAAGGGAATAATGAAAGGCAGGAGTGGTTGCAAAACCCAAGTGAAGGAAACACAAGGATCCCCAGTGTAGGCTGCTTGGGCAATGGAATAAGCAATAATCAGAAAAGACAACAATAGCAGAGGGTGTTCCTGGGTTGGGTAGAAACGCCCAAGTTCCAGCATTATATCAGACCTGTGCAGTTTAACAACAATAATAATGTGCAAGTAAAGAGGTGGGGCCCTCACAGGATGAAGGATGGAGGATCCAGACCAACTAAAAAAGGGAGAAACAACCTGCAAAACCAGAAAGCTTTCCTTTCTCCTGACACACCATGGATCATACCATCAGTACTGGCACAAACCGAATAACAAAGAATGGATCATTCCATTTTACTGCTCCTGCCATTTTCTTTCCCAGAACCTGCTGGTAACCCAGAATGGATTATACCATTTTATTATTAGTTCTGGCATAATCATTACATTAAACCTTATAACAAAGAATGGACCATTCCATATTACGGCTACTGTCACTTTCTTTGCCAGAATGGCTCATTTCACTTCAGCATATAGTGAGAGAAACTGGACTGTACCATTACATAATTATAGCCAATGGCACATTCTCTCTCCAGATCTGCTAGGCCTCACTTGATCCTTGTATTTCATCATTAATCCCACAGGCCTGGTAACCCAGAATGCATCAGCACATTCATTCCCACCAATGAGAGAGCAACATTGATCATTTAGTATATAGTGATATTGCTACTTCTTGTCCTAATTCCTACCGTCTGTGTATTTGTCTCTAGTATAAATATACCAAGAAGGCCATAGAGGTAGAGGTATGACTAGAACATTTTATAACTAGAACTTTATAACTATTATAATACACAAAAGCCATGAATATCCTGTAAATTATATCCTTATAAACGGTGAGTAGTGATGTCATCAGTTATAAACGGTGAGTTCTGATGTCATTTCTGTCACATGACTCACTGAAACTTGTGTATTATAATAAATAAAGTACCCCCAGTTGTAAAATATGAGGATATTAGAAGTTACGTCAGAGTTCCATGACCTGTATAACTGAGCCTTCGGCCTCGTACTTTTATATGGTCATGAAACTCCTCGGTAACTTATAATATCCTTATATTTTACAAGAGGGGCTACTTTATTCACTATATAAACGTTACAACTATATTATATAGTTATCAAATTTATAACTAGAAGTTTTTTTTTTTAGTTTTTTTTGTTACTTTTATTAGATATGACTAGAACAGTTCTTTAAATAAAGATCTCACAGTCCTGATAAGTCCTATAGCATGAAGTGGTGCCATAGTCTTGGCATGGATCAGTGCTCTAGGCTTGGCATGGGTTGGTGCAATAGGGTTAGCATGGATCAGTGCAATTGGCTTGGCATGAATCAGTGTTTGGCATGGATCGGTGGTCTAGGTCCGGCATGGGTTGGTGCTTTAGGCTTGACATGGATCAATGCTCTAGGCTTGGTGCTATAGGGTTAGCATGCATCAGTGCAGTTGACTTGGCATGAATCATTGCTTGCCATGGATTGGTGCTAGTGATGTGCGGGCCGACTCGATACCTGCGGGACCCGTAGATCGGGCGCTTCGGGTCAACCTCGCACTGCTCTTCACAGGTGGCGGGCGGGTGCAGGTTCTCCTTCTCCTGCTTTTCCAGCCCGCCACCTTCAAATGTCGGCATCTGACTTCTGGATTCCGGTTTTATAGTCTTAGCGAATCAACGCTAGCGCAACTTCGCAACCTTCCGCTACCCCTGTGCGCAACTTTGGATTTTAGTGAATTTGCGAAGCGCTGGCGAAACTACGCCTGGCGAAGTGTGGCGAAGTGCAGTGAAGTTGCGCCTGGTGAAACTACGAATCTTAGTGAATTTGCCCCTATCTATTGCACTCTCTCTATTGCACTCTCTCTATTGCACTCTCTCTATTGCACTCTCTCTATTGCACTCTCTCTATTGCACTCTCTCTATTGCACTCTCTCTATTGCACTCTCTCTATTGCACTCTCTCTCTATTGCACTCTCTCTCTATTGCACTCTCTCTATTGCACTCTCTCTATTGCACTCTCTCTATTGCACTCTCTCTCTATTGCACTCTCTCTCTATTGCACTCTCTCTCTCTCTATTGCACTCTCTCTATTGCACTCTCTCTATTGCACTCTCTCTATTGCACTCTCTCTATTGCACTCTCTCTCTATTGCACTCTCTCTCTATTGCACTCTCTCTCTATTGCACTCTCTCTCTATTGCACTCTCTCTATTGCACTCTCTCTATTGCACTCTCTCTATTGCACTCTCTCTATTGCACTCTCTCTATTGCACTCTCTCTCTATTGCACTCTCTCTCTATTGCACTCTCTCTCTCTCTATTGCACTCTCTCTATTGCACTCTCTCTATTGCACTCTCTCTATTGCACTCTCTCTCTATTGCACTCTCTCTCTATTGCACTCTCTCTCTATTGCACTCTCTCTCTATTGCACTCTCTCTATTGCACTCTCTCTATTGCACTCTCTCTATTGCACTCTCTCTATTGCACTCTCTCTACTGCACTCTCTCTCTACTGCACTCTCTCTCTACTGCACTCTCTCTCTACTGCACTCTCTCTCTACTGCACTCTCTCTCTACTGCACTCTATCTATTGCACTCTCTCTATTGCACTCTCTCTCTATTGCAATCTCTCTCTATTGCACTCTATCTATTGCACTCTATCTATTGCACTCTATCTATTGCACTCTATCTATTGCACTCTATCTATTGCACTCTATCTATTGCACTCTATCTATTGCACTCTCTCTATTGCACTCTCTCTATTGCACTCTCTCTATTGCACTCTCTCTCTATTGCACTCTCTCTCTATTGCACTCTCTCTATTGCACTCTCTCTCTATTGCACTCTCTCTCTCTCTATTGCACTCTCTCTATTGCACTCTCTCTATTGCACTCTCTCTATTGCACTCTCTCTCTATTGCACTCTCTCTCTATTGCACTCTCTCTCTATTGCACTCTCTCTATTGCACTCTCTCTATTGCACTCTCTCTATTGCACTCTCTCTATTGCACTCTCTCTATTGCACTCTCTCTACTGCACTCTCTCTATTGCACTCTCTCTCTATTGCACTCTCTCTCTATTGCACTCTCTCTCTATTGCACTCTCTCTCTATTGCACTCTCTCTATTGCACTCTCTCTATTGCACTCTCTCTCTACTGCACTCTCTCTCTACTGCACTCTCTCTCTACTGCACTCTCTCTCTACTGCACTCTCTCTCTACTGCACTCTATCTATTGCACTCTCTCTCTATTGCACTCTCTCTCTATTGCACTCTCTCTCTATTGCACTCTATCTATTGCACTCTATCTATTGCACTCTATCTATTGCACTCTATCTATTGCACTCTCTCTATTGCACTCTCTCTATTGCACTCTCTCTATTGCACTCTCTCTCTATTGCACTCTCTCTCTATTGCACTCTCTCTCTATTGCACTCTCTCTCTATTGCACTCTCTCTCTATTGCACTCTCTCTCTATTGCACTCTCTCTCTATTGCACTCTCTCTCTATTGCACTCTCTCTATTGCACTCTCTCTATTGCACTCTCTCTATTGCACTCTCTCTCTATTGCACTCTCTCTCTACTGCACTCTCTCTCTACTGCACTCTCTCTCTACTGCACTCTCTCTCTACTGCACTCTCTCTCTATTGCACTCTCTCTATTGCACTCTCTCTCTATTGCACTCTATCTATTGCACTCTATCTATTGCACTCTATCTATTGCACTCTCTCTATTGCACTCTCTCTCTACTGCACTCTCTCTCTACTGCACTCTCTCTCTATTGCACTCTCTCTCTATTGCACTCTCTCTATTGCACTCTCTCTATTGCACTCTCTCTATTGCACTCTCTCTCTACTGCACTCTCTCTCTATTGCACTCTCTCTATTGCACTCTCTCTCTATTGCACTCTCTCTCTATTGCACTCTCTCTCTATTGCACTCTCTCTCTATTGCACTCTCTCTCTCTCTATTGCACTCTCTCTCTATTGCACTCTCTCTCTATTGCACTCTCTCTATTGCACTCTCTCTACTGCACTCTCTCTCTACTGCACTCTCTCTCTACTGCACTCTCTCTCTATTGCACTCTCTCTCTATTGCACTCTCTCTCTATTGCACTCTCTCTCTATTGCACTCTCTCTATTGCACTCTCTCTATTGCACTCTCTCTATTGCACTCTCTGTATATTGCACTCTATCTATTGCACTCTCTCTATTGCACTCTCTCTATTGCACTCTCTCTCTATTGCACTCTCTCTCTATTGCACTCTATCTATTGCACTCTCTCTATTGCACTCTCTCTATTGCACTCTCTGTATATTGCACTGTATCTATTGCACTCTCTCTATTGCACTCTCTCTATTGCACTCTCTCTCTATTGCACTCTCTCTCTATTGCACTCTCTCTATTGCACTCTCTCTATTGCACTCTCTCTCTATTGCACTCTCTCTATTGCACTCTCTCTATTGCACTCTCTCTATTGCACTCTCTCTATTGCACTCTCTCTATTGCACTCTCTCTATTGCACTCTCTCTATTGCACTCTCTCTCTATTGCACTCTCTATTGCACTCTCTCTATTGCACTCTCTCTATTGCACTCTCTCTCTATTGCACTCTATCTATTGCACTCTATCTATTGCACTCTATCTATTGCACTCTCTCTATTGCACTCTCTCTCTACTGCACTCTCTCTCTACTGCACTCTCTCTCTATTGCACTCTCTCTCTATTGCACTCTCTCTATTGCACTCTCTCTATTGCACTCTCTCTATTGCACTCTCTCTCTACTGCACTCTCTCTCTATTGCACTCTCTCTATTGCACTCTCTCTCTATTGCACTCTCTCTCTATTGCACTCTCTTGCCTCTCTATTGCACTCTCTCTCTCTCTATTGCACTCTCTCTCTATTGCACTCTCTCTCTATTGCACTCTCTCTATTGCACTCTCTCTACTGCACTCTCTCTCTACTGCACTCTCTCTCTACTGCACTCTCTCTCTATTGCACTCTCTCTCTATTGCACTCTCTCTCTATTGCACTCTCTCTCTATTGCACTCTCTCTATTGCACTCTCTCTATTGCACTCTCTCTATTGCACTCTCTGTATATTGCACTCTATCTATTGCACTCTCTCTATTGCACTCTCTCTATTGCACTCTCTCTCTATTGCACTCTCTCTCTATTGCACTCTATCTATTGCACTCTCTCTATTGCACTCTCTCTATTGCACTCTCTGTATATTGCACTGTATCTATTGCACTCTCTCTATTGCACTCTCTCTATTGCACTCTCTCTCTATTGCACTCTCTCTCTATTGCACTCTCTCTATTGCACTCTATCTATTGCACTCTCTCTCTATTGCACTCTCTCTATTGCACTCTCTCTATTGCACTCTCTCTATTGCACTCTCTCTCTACTGCACTCTCTCTCTATTGCACTCTCTCTATTGCACTCTCCCATTGTATCTATCAGTCCCACGTGGAACAAGAGACAGCTGGGAGACCACTACACAATAAGAATGTAACGGATAATGAGGACCAATACGATTGGGTTGAAATGGGGCGATTTAGGTAAAGTGTGAGGGCAGCTCAGTTTGTAGACTTTAAGATTCCAGTAAATATGAGCGAACCTTAAACTCATGTGACTGTAACCCTCTGCAGGTCTGTTTTCTCCTAATGAATATGCAAATGAGGGCTTGTCTAATTACCAAACATGTATTGAGCCAAATCCAAGAGTGATAGACTTGGGAGTAACCCAATTTAATATCGGTGCCCTGTGACTGCTCCCCAGGAGTCATTATTGTATCCCCCATAACATTGGGGACACAGGGAGTATGGAGTCCTTTCGGCAGAAAATGAGAAACATGTTACACATAATTACTACATGGCAGCACAGAAACCAGTGCAATTAGCATCAGAATTGAATAATCAGCAAACCTGTAGCATCATCTTATATTACAGCCAGGGAAGGTCATTTTCTGCTGCTGGATAATTAGTGACGAGCCCTAAGCTTAGCTTCTCAACAGCCAATCAGAGCCCACTGAGCATGTGAGTGTCACAGACACTTTCCAAGATGGTGACCCCCTGTGACAAGTTTGAAGTCCTGGATCATTGCTGCTATTGACAAGCTCAAACTTTAGCCTCCTGCAATAAGTTCACTATAGAAAATAGGGCATTTTTAGCCACATTCATTTTTAGGCTTTAGTTCTTCTTTAAAGGAGCCAATCAGCAGGTAGAATTTCCTGGTCACCTGTTTCGAAACAAACATTGGTAGCTATGGGTTACAGCACCTGGGAGATGGTTGTACCATTTAGTACACAGAGTATGGGGGGTGGAACGGTTAATTAATTAGTAGAAGGAAGTGATTTCAATCGCAATGGCTCCACTATCTGTGCCCCACTCTGCAGCCAAATTAGCCCCAGTGACCCCCGTTCTGAAGGCCCAAAGCAGAGCTGTGCCAATTTTTCATCCACTCAGAGCCTCCAGCTTTAGCCTTCTGGGACATGTGCAATGGCAGTCAGGTTGACATGATCTAATTGACATGATCTAATTGATATGATGTAGTTGACATGATCTAGTTGACATGATCTAATTGACATGATCTAGTTGACATGATCTAATTGACATGATGTAGTTGACATGATGTAGTTGACATGATCTAGTTGACATGATTTAATTGACATGATCTAGTTGACATGATCTAGTTGACATGATCTAGTTGACATAAACTAGTTGACATGATCTAGTTGACATGATCTAGTTGACATGATTTAATTGACATGATCTAGTTGACATGATCTAGTTGACATGATCTAGTTGACATGATTTAATTGACATGATCTAGTTGACATGATCTAGTTGACATGATCTAATTGACATGATCTAGTTGACATGATCTAGTTGACATGATCTAGTTGACATGATCTAGTTGACCAACAAACAAATTATCAGCGTATCCCCAATCCTTGCAATAGTAGGCACTCCTTCCAAAGGTCACACCGTATAGACCTCAAATAACATCAAAAGAAGAATAGTGAAGGAAGACATAGACTGCAGAGCTCTGCTGCGTTAGTGCTTTATTATACACACGACATGTTTCTAGTCACACTTGAGAAAGGGTCCGTGTGACTCGAAACATATCGTGTGTACAATAAAGCACTAACGCTTCCTTTCACTATTCTTCTTTTGATAATCTAGTTGACATGATCTAGTTGACATGATCTAGTTGACATGATCTAGTTGACATGATCTAGTTGACATGATCTAGTTGACACACAGTAGAGGCTCTTTCAGGAAGTATGTGGCCAAACTGTGTGGCTTCCACTCCTGTTGTGCAGCTTTGGGGGAGGGGGTCCTGTATAGGGCCTCACACCCACATGTTTTTTTAGGATGTTGTGAGTCAGGGACAGGTGTGTGTGTGTGTGGGGGGGGGGAGGGTTAGTGACCAACTGTCATTTAAAGAGGATTTTCTGTGGCTCAGTGGCCCTAGGGTGGGAGGGTGTTAGGGAATGTAAGTCCTTCAATGACAGGGTGTCCTTTCATTTCTCTACTTATATAGTGTTGGAGGATCTTCTGGTTCCTCTGAGCCTAAACTAGAATAAACATTCTTTCTCTGTGTTCCCTCTAATCAACACTTAATACAAATATACAGAGAAGAATGTTCTGGGCACACAATAAGCTATACCCTCATACTGTACTGTCTAAGGGAATCAATATGGCACCTCCTCCTCCCATATGTATAAATACAAATATACAGAGAAGGAATGTTCTGGGCACACAATAAGCTATACCCTCATACTGTACTGTCTAAGGGAATCAATATGGCACCTCCTCCTCCCATATGTATAAATACAAATATACAGAGAAGGAATGTTCTGGGCACACAATAAGCTATACCCTCATACCGTACTGTCTAAGGGAATCAATATGGCACCTCCTCCTCCCATATGTATAAATACAAATATACAGAGAAGGAATGTTCTGGGCACACAATAAGCTACACCCTCATACTGTACTGTCTAAGGGACTCAATATGGCACCTCCTCCCATATGTATAAATACAAATATACAGAGAAGGAATGTTCTGGGCACACAATAAGCTATACCCTCATACTGTACTGTCTAAGGGAATCAATATGGCACCTCCTCCTCCCATATGTATAAATACAAATATACAGAGAAGGAATGTTCTGGGCACACATAAGCTATACCCTCATACTGTACTGTCTAAGGGAATCAATATGGCACCTCCTCCTCCCATATGTATAAATACAAATATACAGAGAAGGAATGTTCTGGGCACACAATAAGCTATACCCTCATACTGTACTGTCTAAGGGAATCAATATGGCACCTCCTCCTCCCATATGTATAAATACAAATATACAGAGAAGGAATGTTCTGGGCACACAATAAGCTATACCCTCCTACTGTACTGTCTAAGGGACTCAATATGGCACCCTCCTCCCATATGTATAAATACAAATATACAGAGAAGGAATGTTCTGGGGCACACAATAAGCTATACCCTCATACTGTACTGTCTAAGGGAATCAATATGGCACCTCCTCCTCCCATATGTATAAATACAAATATACAGAGAAGGAATGTTCTGGGCACACAATAAGCTATACCCTCATACTGTACTGTCTAAGGGAATCAATATGGCACTCCCTCCTCCCATATGTATAAATACAAATATACAGAGAAGGAATGTTCTGGGCACACAATAAGCTATACCCTCATACTGTACTGTCTAAGGGAATCAATATGGCACCTCCTCCCATATGTATAAATACAAATATACAGAGAAGGAATGTTCTGGGCACACAATAAGCTATACCCTCATACTGTACTGTCTAAGGGAATCAATATGGCACCTCCTCCTCCCATATGTATAAATACAAATATACAGAGAAGGAATGTTCTGGGCACACAATAAGCTATACCCTCATACTGTACTGTCTAAGGGAATCAATATGGCACCTCCTCCTCCCATATGTATAAATACAAATGTACAGAGAAGGAATGTTCTGGGCACACAATAAGCTATACCCTCATACTGTACTGTCTAAGGGAATCAATATGGCACCTCCTCCTCCCATATGTATAAATACAAATGTACAGAGAAGGAATGTTCTGGGCACACAATAAGCTATACCCTCATACTGTACTGTCTAAGGGAATCAATATGGCACCTCCTCCTCCCATATGTATAAATACAAATGTACAGAGAAGGAATGTTCTGGGCACACAATAAGCTATACCCTCATACTGTACTGTCTAAGGGAATCAATATGGCACCTCCTCCTCCCATATGTATAAATACAAATATACAGAGAAGGAATGTTCTGGGCACACAATAAGCTATACCCTCATACTGTACTGTCTAAGGGAATCAATATGGCACCTCCTTCCATATGTATAAATACAAATATACAGAGAAGGAATGTTCTGGGCACACAATAAGCTATACCCTCATACTTTACTGTCTAAGGGAATCAATATGGCACCTCCTCCTTCCATATGTATAAATACAAATATACAGAGAAGGAATGTTCTGGGCACACAATAAGCTATACCCTCATACTGTACTGTCTAAGGGAATCAATATGGCACCTCCTCCTCCCATATGTATAAGTACAAATATACAGAGAAGGAATGTTCTGGGCACACAATAAGCTATACCCTCATACTGTACTGTCTAAGGGAATCAATATGGCACCTCCTCCTCCCATATGTATAAATACAAATATACAGAGAAGGAATGTTCTGGGCACACAATAATCTAGTAGCAAATATTCTTCTATTGATAGAAATGAAAGGCAGAAGAAATAGTGAGCGTATCTTTTGCATTAGAGCAGTTGTAGTGAATAAAGACGACACATTGGTGCACGGTTGCCCCTTGTTCAGCTCTAGAGTGAGAGACAGAAGAATGGGGTGTCACAGGGAAATACTAACAAGAATATTTGAATAGTTGCACAACCTTCTCGGATTAGGCATTAGGCATTGTAGTCACAATCTCTTTGTTGGCTGTTTCTATTCTGCTCTTTCTCTGATTGGCTGATTTTTATTTACTGCAGGTGAAACAAACTGAATGGCAGTCGCACCCCTGGATTAAGATTAAGAGTGTGAGGATAAGGGCATGAACTGGGTGATGTAGTCAATACAATCCATTACATGGGCACTAGTGATGGCGAATACATTTGCCCGTCACAAATTTGCGGTGAATTTCCGCATTTCGCCACCGGCGAATAAATTCGTACATCTCCTGTGAAAATTTGCCAGCGTCAAAAATTTTCTGCATCAGCACTATTCAGACGCCCATTGACTTTAACGCCAGCGTCAAAAATGGCAACTTTTCAGATGGCAAATTTTGCGGGAAGTTTCGCCAACTTTTTGGCGAATCGAAACGGGAGAAATGAGTCCATCGCTGATGGGCACACCTGATCTATTATGGGGGCTTCTGTGGGGGAGACGTTGTGCTTATCAGGTACAGGTTACTGGTGTATAGCGGGTGTGCTGAATATTGAGGTGGGCGGAGCCATTCAAGTGGGTGCTATGAAGGGTGTTGAATTGGGTCTCAGAAGGGAATTTGGGCATCTAGAAGAGGTGGGCACTGGGGGGAACGTGCTGCACTACAATTACTGGGGTGATCCATTACTATGTGGAACCAGTTATCCTGTAGAACCCCGGGACTTCTATCATTTCAAAGCTGCCAGAAGACTTTAGTGATCACAGATACGAGTGTATTTAGACTCAATATCGCTGCTGTTACTTTACCTTGTAATGGAAAGCCTTGGCATAGAACCCCATTACTCTATGGTAACCCCAACTATCCTGCAATGCACAGAAGCAAAGGAACAAACCCCAAATGAATTAGGGATAGTCAATGACTTTATGAGAACAAAGATGCCCCGGGGGGAGACAAGGGAGACTGCCCAGGACTTACCCGCCCCTCTGCTGCTTTGCCCCAAATGAAGGGCAGGACTCGTACAGCAGTGAAGTCATTGGGAGTTAATATGTAGTATCACTTGCTCTGACATCACACGCTAACCTAATTAAAGGGTTATTTGGGAGTTACCTGAGTATAATACAAGTTGTGAACTGTACACAGTAAATATTGCGCACACACCCCTTTAATTCCACCTGTGCCTCATATGAGGGAGCCAATACACTAGCAGCAGTGAGTGTGAGTGTGAGTGACGACCCAGAACACCGACACTCAGTGGCTTCTCTGGAGCACAAAACCTCGGAGTATTTCACAACAATGGCAACACTTTGTGTTATTGTGAGCCGCTCCGCTCAGGCATGAAATCCTAAGTAAACATTACACTGAGGAAGTGTCAGACTGCGGAGCAACATTGCTGTGGGCCCATGAGCTGACAGTTCTTACCTGTAACACAGAGCAGGAGGATCAGCACCCTGACAGTCACACAGAAGGGGGGCTGCAGGGAGAAGCCCACCACCTTGTCACAATGTAAGCAACTGCTGGGCATGTCAGCTTGCACTTCATCTGCCTTCATTGGTGGAGCAGAAAATAAGCCGGAAAGCTGTGGAGTGTAAATATCCGAGGAAATCCAATGGTTCTATTGCTGTTTGGCCCAATGGCAGGAGGGCGACGGAGCGACTGTGTCTCTCGCACAAACTGTCTGAGTCTGAGAACCCGACCAACCTGCTCCCCTGCCCAAAGGCAAATTCATCAGGTGGAGGGAGGAGGGAGGAGGGAGGGGAGGGACACACATTACTCAGGCTTCTTTGCTTTACAGCTACAGACTCAATTGCTTTAGGCTCTTTCCTCCCCAAAAACTCTCCCCAAATCACCACCAGCATCACTTTCAGTTTTATTCTCTTTTCCTCACTTCTCCTCAACTTACCTGTGCCTCCCCTTCCAATTCTAATAGCAAGAACACGACTGCAAACGACTGCACACACTAAACTCAATAAACTTCACATCAAAATGAGAAATAAAGAAATAAACTTCACATTAGAGGTGTGTCTCACTCTGCCCATAACTCCTCCCTCCTAATATATTCCGCACCATTGGGTGTTCAATTCTAGCAGCACCTTCTCCCACAATTGCTCCACCAACTCTCATAATACTACTCGTACTATTAGCCTTTATTTGTATATTATAATAGTATTTATAATTGCTATGAACCACAAGCCCCTCATAATCCCCCCACCCGGATACACTGCCAGACTCTCATAATCCCCCCAGATACACACTGATACATATACACACTGATACATATACACACTGATACATATACACACTGATACATAT
This sequence comes from Xenopus laevis, assembly GCF_017654675.1. Taxonomy (NCBI): domain Eukaryota; kingdom Metazoa; phylum Chordata; class Amphibia; order Anura; family Pipidae; genus Xenopus; species Xenopus laevis. The sequence continues at coordinate 135,370,339 of NC_054385.1, forward strand.
ACACACTGATACATATACACACTGATACATATACACACTGATACATATACACACTGATACATATACACACTGATACATATACACACTGATACATATACACACTGATACCAATATACACACTGATACATATACACACTGTTACATATACACACTGTTACATATACACACTGATACATATACACACTGATACATATACACACTGATACATATACACACTGATACATATACACACTGATACATATACACACTGATACATATACACACTGATACATATACACACTGTTACATATACACACTGTTACATATACACACTGATACATATACCACACTGATACATATACACACTGATACATATACACCTGATACATATACACCACTGTTACATATACACACTGATACATATACACACTGTTAACATATACACACTGTTACATATACACACTGTTACATATACACACTGATACATATACACACTGTTACATATACACAACTGATACATATACACACTGATACATATACACACTGATACATATACACACTGATTACCAATATACACACTGATACAATATACACCACTGATTCATATACACCACTGTTACAAATTACACACTGATTACATATACACACTGATACATATACACACTGTTACATATACACACTGATACATATACACACTGATACATATACACACTGATACATATACACACTGATACATATACACACTGATACATATACACACTGATACATATACACACTGATACATATACACACTGTTACATATACACACTGATACATATACACACTGATACCGATATACACTACAAGCCTGTAATAACTTACTGGCCAGTGGTGCTCCTCTTCAGTAGTAGCCGGGAACTAGGGTGCGTGCGGCGCCTCCTCTGCATTTATAGGATTTGTTCCCTGTGAATTTCCTGGTGCCTTTGTGCTGTATAACTTCCCTTATAGCTGTATAACTTCCCTTATAGCTGTATAACTTCCCTTATAGCTGTATAGCTTCCCTTATAGCTGTATCACTTCCCTTATAGCTGTATAGCTTCCCTTATAGCTGTATAACTTCCCTTATAGCTGTATAACTTCCCTTATAGCTGTATAACTTCCCTTATAGCTGTATAGCTTCCCTTATAGCTGTATACCTTCCCTTATAGCTGTATAGCTTCCCTTATAGCTGTATAACTTCCCTTATAGCTGTATAACTTCCCTTATAGTTGTATAGCTTCCCTTATAGCTGTATAATTCCCTTATATTGTATAGCTTCCTTTATAGCTGTGCCCTTATAGCTGTATAACTTCCCTTATAGCTGTAACCCCCTTAAAATGATAGCTTCCCATATGCTGTATAACTTCCCTTATAGCTGTTTAGCTCCCTTATAGCTGTCTTCCTTAATGCTGTATACTTCCCTTATAGCTGTTATTATTCCCTCCTTCCCCTTAAGCTGTATAACTTCCCTTCTATAGCTTATAGCTTCCCTTATAGCTGTATTAACTTCCCTATATAGCGTATAGCTTCCCTATAGCTGTATAACTGTCCCTTATAGCTGTATATAACTTCCTTAAGCTGTATAGCTTCCCTTAATAGCTGGTTTATAACTTCCCTTTATAGCTGTATAGCTTCCTTATAGCTGTATAACTTCCTTATAGTGTTTAGCTTCCCTTATAGCTGTTATAGCTTCCCTTTATAGCTGTATAATTCCCTTATAGCTGTTTAGCTTCCCTTATAGCTGTATAACTTCCCTTATAGCTGTATAACTTCCCTTATAGCTGTATAGCTTCCCTTATAGCTGTATAACTTCCCTTATAGCTGTATAAGCTTCCCTTTAAGCTGTATAACTTCCCTTATAGCTGTATAACTTCCCTTATAGCTGATATAGCTTCCCTTATAGCTGTATAGCTTCCCTTATAGCTGTTATAGCTTCCCTTATAGCTGTATAACTTCCCTTATAGCTGTTTAGCTTCCCTTATAGCTGTATCAGCTTCCCTTATAGCTGTATAAACTTCCCCTTATAGCTGTATAGCTTCCCTTATAGCTGTATAGCTTCCCTTATAGCTGTATCGCTCCCTTATAGCTGTATAGCTTCCCTTATAGCTGTATAACTTCCCTTATAGCTGTAATAGCTTCCCTTATAGCTGTATAACTTCCCTTATAGCTGTATAGCTTCCCTTATAGCTGTATAGACTTCCCTTATAGCTGTATAACTTCCCTTTTTATAGCTTCCCCTTATAGCTGTATAGCTTTCCCTTATAGCCTGTAAAACTTCCCTTATAGCTGTTTAGCTCCCTTATACTGTTATAGCTTCCCTTATAGCTGTATAGCTCCCTTATAGCTGATATAACTTCCCTTATAGCTGTATAGCTTCCCTTATAGCTGTTATAACTTCCCTTTAATAGCTGTATAGCTTCCCTTATAGCTGTATAGCTCCCCTATAGTGTATACTTCCCTATAGCTTGATATAACTTCCCTTATAGCTGTATCGCTTCCCTTATAGCTGTATAGCTTCCCTTATACTGATATAGCTCCCTTATAGCTGTATAACTTCCCTTTATAGCTGTATAACTTCCCTTATAAGCTGTATACTTCCCTTATACTGTATAGCTTCCCTATAGCTGTTAACTTCCCTTATAGCTGTTATAACTCCCTTATAGCTGTATCACTTCCCTTATAGCTGTATAGCTTCCCCTTATAGCTGTATAACTTCGCTTATAGCTGTATAACTTCACCTTATAGCTTTTATAACTTCCCTTATAGGCTGTATAAAGCTTCCCTTATTAGCTGTATCGCTTCCTTATAGCGCTTCCTTTTATAGCTTAATAACTTCCCTTATAGCTGATATAGGCTTCCCTTTATAGCTGTATAACTTCCCTTAGCGTTCTTCCCTTATAGCGTATAACTTCCCTGTATAGCTGTATAGCTTCCCTATAGCTGTATAGCTCCCTTATAGCTTATAACTTCCCTATAGCTGTATAGCTGTCCCCTATAGCTGTATAGCTTCCCTGATTATAGCTCCCTTATAGCGTATAACTTCCCTTATAGCTGTAGCGTCCCTTATAGCTGGTAAACTTTCCCTTATAGCTGTATCACTTCCCTTATAGCTGTATAACCTCCCTTTTTAGCTGTATAGCTTCCCTTATAGCTGTTATATAGCTTTCCCTTATAGCTATAACTTCCCTTATACTGTATAGCTTCCCTTATAGCTGTATAATCTTCCCTTATACTGTATAGTTTCCCTTATAGCTGTATCACTTCCCTTATAGCTGTATAGCTTCCCTTATAGCTGTATAACTTCCCTTATAGCTGTATAGCGTCCCTTATAGCTGTATAACTTCCCTTATAGCTGTATAACTTCCCTTATAGCTGTATAGCTTCCCTTATAGCTGTATAGCTTCCCTTATAGCTGTATAACTTCCCTTATAGCTGTATAACTTCCCTTATAGCTGTATAGCTTCCCTTATAGCTGTATCGCTTCCCTTATAGCTGTATAGCTTCCCTTATAGCTGTATAGCTTCCCTTATAGCTGTATAACTTCCCTTATAGCTGTATAGCGTCCCTTATAGTTGTATAACTTCCCTTATAGCTGTATAGCTTCCCTTATAGCTGTATAACTTCCCTTATAGCTTTATAACTTCCCTTATAGCTGTATCGCTTCCCTTATAGCTGTATCACTTCCCTTATAGCTGTATAACTTCCCTTATAGCTGTATAACTTCCTTGCCTGGTAACCAACTCCACTTATTCCGTATCCCTTCTGATTGATCTCCTGGTTTGACAAAGACAAAGGGAGAGAAGGGGTGAGAAGGGAACTTCCGTTCCTATGTGGTTTGCTAATGTTAAGCCATCTAACCCCTCAGTGCCTCTACCTCAGGAGGAACCCAAGCAATTGGGCATAACTCATCTAACTCAACTAACTATTTACTGTGGGGAAAAGGGTCATTTTCTTAATCAGTGTCCTAAGAGGCCAGGAAACTTCAAAGCCTAAATGGAGAAGGGGAGCTCCATTTGGGTCAGGAAGTTTCCTCTCCCCAATTTTCCTCTAGGATTATGGTACCTGTTAATCTGATTCTGGGGCGGCGGGGAATTTATTGGATGCTGCCTTCGCAGTAAGGTTTAATATTCCTCTAACTCCTTTAATTCCTCCCATGAGAATCTTAACCGTTGACAAAAAACATTTGGGGTCCGGTTTGGTAACCAAAAAGACTACGGTCTTGTCCATGTACACTAACAACTTGCACTCTGAGGAGTTATCCTTCTATGTTATTGAGGGTTCGTCTTCTTCTTCTTCTCCTCTAATTTTATGTTTACCTTGGTTACGGGTACATAACCCACATACTGATTGGGTAACTGGGGAGATTCTTCAATAGGGTCAAAAATGTAAGGGCTCTTTCATAAGTGTTCCTCAATTGGTGGCAGTCACATACCTAGAGGGTTTACCCGCGGCTTATGCTGATTTCTCTGACGTGTTTTCTAAAAAAGCCGCATAAATTTCCCCCCACATAGGCATTATGACTATATATAGCCATATACTCACCCTAGAGGGAGAACTTATCCTCTTTCTTTGCCCAAAGCCCAAGCAATGAAAGAGTACATCAAAGAAAATCTTGAAAGAGGTTTCATTAGGCCCTCTAGTTCTCCTGCTGGGCAAGAAGGATGGAGGTCCATGTATCGATTATAGGGGCCTTAATAAAATTACCATAAAAAAACGCTATCCCCTTCCACTGATTTCTGAACTATTTGATCAGGTCAAGAATGCTAATATCTGTTCCAAACTTGACTTTAGGGGTGCATATAACCTCATTCGTATCAGGGAAGGGGATGAGTGGAAAATGGCCCTTGACACCAGGAATGGCCACTACGAATATTTAGTGATGCCTTTCTGTCTTTTTTAAAGGTTTTTATTTTGCATTTTCAAAACAAACAACATATACAAATAAAGCAAAACCAACAGGCTTGACACTTACATGACTACTGTTTTCAATTATTTTGTGTTTTAAGGACAGTTCAAATATGTAAAAATAAGTAACATATTCACCAGTTATCAGCATAAACTTTGGGCCAGTCTAGCACTCAGTCTAGTCATCTGGTTGGAGTACATGAGGGTTGACCTCTAACCAAGGTTCCCATATTTTCTCAAATTTCCGGGGTGTTCCTCTAGCATTGTAAGTCAATTTGATTAGAGGCAGTGTCCCATTTATGAGGTCAATCCATTGCTGAAGTGTAGGGGGGTTGGGGTTCATCCATTTCGTTATTACTAGCTTTTTTGCATTGAACAAAATAGATCGTAATAGTGTCCTGGATTTTTGTAAGGGCACTGCTTCATCTATAATACCCAATAAACAGGTCTCAGGAGACTTAATTCCAGTAAAGGATAGAGATATATTGGTGTATCGGATTACTTCTGACCAGTATGTTGCCACTCTAGGGCAGTTCCATCAAGTGGAAGAATCCGGCTTCTCCCATGCCACATTTCACGCATTTGGCTCCCTCTGATCTACCCATAGCCTGAAGCCTTAGTGGGGTAATGTAAATTAGAGGAATCATTTTAAATTGAACCATTCGGTCTCTAAGTGATATTAGGCAGGGGTACAAGTTATCTGTAGCCTCTTCCCACTGATCCTCCTCTAATGAAGGAATAAGTGACAGCCATTTTTGTTTGGCTTTGATGCTTTTCGGTCTTTGCAACGCCCCCGCAGTGTTGGAGGGGGATAAACATACTATAATAGTCTTTACTGACCACAAAAACCTGCCTTGAGTCTGCTAAGTGGTTGAATCCTAGGCAGGCTAGATGGACTTTATTTTTTTACCCGGTTTAATTCCTCTCTCACATACAGGCCTGGTTCCAAAACCACTAAGACAGATGCACTCTCTAGGAGTTTTGAATCTAGCCTGTCTGAACCTAGCGAGTGTGTTCCCATCATTCCGGGAGAGTTAATTGTGGCAGCTCTGAGATCAGACCTTGCCACACTATTGTCTTCAGTTCAATCCGTTATTTATACCTGAGGACTTAAGGGAACAGGTTCTGGGTGAGGCTCATAATTCAAAAATGGTGGGACATCCTGGTATTTCTAAGACTGTGTCTTTATTGTCTCTTAATGTGTGGTGGCCTTCTTTTAAACAAAATGTCAATTTTTTTTTAATTCTTGCCCTGTCTGTCAGAGGTCAAAGTCTTCTAGGAACCTGTCACATGGATTGCTAAGGCCACTACCTATTCCTGACAAACCCTGGTCCCATCTGTCTATGGATTTTATCGTTGACCTCCCTTCATCTCATGGGAAAACAGTGATGTGGGTGGTGGTGGATAGGTTAGATTGGTGAGACATATCATTTCCCTCCCACACCTCCCATCTGCTAAGACTTTGGCTGAGTTATTTATTTCTAGTATTTTCAAGTTACATGGTTTCCCGGTCAATATTGTTTCTGATAGAGGGGTACAGTTTGTTTCTAAATGTTCTGCTCTTTGGTTGGGATTGATTTATCATTCTCTACCGCATATCACCCTCAAACTGAAAGGGTTAATCAGTCCCTTGAACAATTCTTAAGGTGTTATGTGTCTGACAACCAGTCCTCATGGGCTGAACTATTACCTTGGGCAGAGTTTGCTTACAATAATGCAACTCATGCTTCTACTGGTCAATCTCCATTTATTTTTGTTAATGGTTTACAGCCCAAAACATTTTCTTTTTCTGGTTCTTTATCCTCTGTACTATCTGTCAATTCTTCTGTGAAACAATTTACCAAGATTTGGTCTGGGCGCACGATTCTCTTTCTGCAGCTATGGCCGCTCAAAAAAGGGCAGCTGATAGGTCTGATAGGGAAGCACCTGAATATCAGGTAGGAGACTCAGTGTGGCTATCCACAAAAAACGTCAAACTTAAGGTTCCCTCACTCAAGTTGGGACCCAGGTTTATTGGTCCATATTCCATTACTGAAATAATCAATCCTTCTTCTGTTCGTCTCAAACTACCTGATAATTTTAAGTTTTCTAATTCTTTTCATGTTTCTCTTGTAAAACCAGCCTCACAGGTCCGGCCACAATCCTTTCCTCCTCCAGTGTTGGTAGAGGGTCAGCCTGAATTGTCTGCCTGCCCCGACCCGGTCTGATCTGACTTTGCTTTCTGTCTACGCCTTGTACTGTGACCTTCTGCCCAAAAGACTTTGCATTACCGTCGTGCCCCTTTGCTTGTCCAGAACCCCTCACTTGGCTCCTCTCTTAATTAGCCGAGGGCTCCTCCTGAGGTGAAAGGCGGCTGTTAAAGGCGGAAGCAAGAGCCGAGAACAGGGAGTTTAGCATTGGTTCTGGATTTATGGTGCCGACCGTGACAAAGCCCCTCATAATCCCCATTTATGTAAATACTGAAATCCCTGTATAACCCTCCACTTAGATTACCCTAACTCATACAAATACTACAAGCCCCTCGTAATTCCCTACCCTTACTCCCCCCCCAGGTAAATACTGCAATTCCCTCATAATCCTGTCTGCAAGATACATATTTCAATTCTTCAGTATTTACATTTTTTTCTAACCCCACCCTCAAATGAAAGACCTTCCTTATCCCCCACCCACATAAATGTTACAATCCCCTCACATGCCCCCATCCAGATAAATACTTCAATCCCTTTATAACCCCACCCCCAAATAAATACTTCAGACTCTCCTTCCCCCATCCAGATAAATACTGATGACTAAATTAGGTGGGCTATACCAAGTAGATGATTACATGGGGTGTTCCATATACTAATGAGTAGGGTGTCACCTTTTTATTGATTGTGTGGGGGCGGGGTTGAGATAGGTGATGCAAAAGGGGTGGGGCTATGATGCTGGAAGCCCAAGAGTATTGTGGAGGAGGAACTGTTAAAGAGGGGATGGACAGGATTGAAGAGGAGTGGTGGGTTATAAATCAGAACCAGGGACACCCTATACAAAAACCATCAGAAATCCATACAAAAACCATTGAAAAAGGGGGCACCCTATAAATATATATTTTAAAACCATCCAGTGAATTTTCTGCACCCTATACAATGCCAGATTAAAGGTCTGATTGTTGCCCGGTTGGCAGGGTGGCAGCTCACAATAGTAGCCTCCTGGGGAGCTGTGACACGTATAAGTGTGCTGGCCCAAAAATGTGGGCGTGGCCAGTTCCCAATTATGTTACCACATATGTACATAGACAACTCAGAAAAGTGGTGGGCACAGTGTATCCTGCCCAAGTTACACAGACAAATAGAATGAGGGGTAACAAGTAGTTTATATGAGATGTTCCTCTGCCTGGGATTTAAGGGGCCCATTGGTCACATATATGAATAGTAAGAAAAGTCACATCTCCATCAAGTTCAACCTTAAGTATCTAATGTATCAGCCTGTACCCCTGATTCACTTCCCAGCTCTCCCTGTAACACCCCTTTCCCTCCTCTAATCTCATTGGCTCCCTCCTGTCTGCTGGGAGGAGCTACTGGTGAATAAAGCATCCGACCCTTCCTTGTACCTATCTAATGTATCAGCCTGTACCCTTGATTCACTTCCCAGCTCTCCCTGTAACACCCCTTTCCCTCCTCTAATCTCATTGGCTCCCTCCTGTCTGCTGGGAGGAGCTACTGGTGAATAAAGCATCCGACCCTTCCTTGTACCTATCTAATGTATCAGCCTGTACCACTGATTCACTTCCCAGCTCTCCCTGTAACACCCCTTTTCCTCCTCTAATCTCATTGGCTCCCTCCTGTCTGCTGGGAGGAGCTACTGGTGAATAAAGCATCCGACCCTTCCTTGTACCTATCTAATGTATCAGCCTGTACCCCTGATTCACTTCCCAGCTCTCCCTGTAACACCCCTTTCCCTCCTCTAATCTCATTGGCTCCCTCCTGTCTGCTGGGAGGAGCTACTGGTGAATAAAGCATCCGACCCTTCCTTCCCTTATATATTTATATATAGTGATCACATCTCCTTATATATTTATATATATAAGTCTGGGCAGATTTCACTCATTGGGGGGAATTTACTAAAGAGGAAACATTATTTTGGATTTTATTCACAAACAGAAATCCACCAAAACACCGACTCAACCGAAACTTTTCACTTTTTGGTGAAAGAAAGTCAGTTACAGACACTTTTGTGAATATGTTGTTAAAACATCAAAACTGAGAAAAAACATTTTTAAAATGGGGTGAAGCTCAGCATAACCCCCCCCCCACGTCAGCTCTGCATTATTTCCCCCCTCTCCAGTCACCCCACTTTTAGGAGCAGTTTGGGGGAGTTATTAGCATATCTATGGGGATCAGCAGCTGTTTTGAATTACAATCACTTTATAAACAAGATAAAAAGTCTATTTTGAAACATTTTATAAATGAAGTTTAATGGCAACAGAAAATAGGTTTTGATTGAATATGTCTTGTAGATTCTTGTTTAAAGGGGAAGTAAAACCAACCTGGCAAACAGTCGTTTTTGTACCAGTGCACTCCCCCTCCCCGTCCTGCCCAAAACGACAGAGTTAAAGGGCAAGTTATTCACAATGGAGAGACGGGAGAGGGGCAGATAAAGCCAGACAGTAGCATTTTGTTCTTCTCCCCTGTGAGTAATTCCATTTGCATCTGTCTCTTGTGACTCACTGGTGATATGGTTTCAGAACGGGAATTCATAAATATTTACATCTCTCTTTCTTCTTATTTTGCAACTTTCCTTGGATCCAAAGTCTGTAGAATCGAATCCACCCTTACCCTGTAACTGTGAGTAATTGTATTCTCAGTACTGACTACTATATAATTACTCACTGAAATATTCACTATTCACTACAATACACTTACTGAAATATTCACTACTTGCTAATATACACTTACTAGGGATGCACTTTATCCAGGATTCGGGACTCGGCCAGGATTCGGCCTTAATAAGCAGGATTCGGATTCAACCGAATCCTTCTGCCCAGCCGAACCGAATCCAAATCCTAATTTGCGTATGCAAATTAGGGGCGGGGAGGAAATTCACATGACTTTTTGTCACAAAACAAGGAAGTAAAAAAAGTTTTCTCCTTCCCTCCCCTTATTTGCATATGCAAATTAGGATTTGGATTCAGTTTGGTATTCGGCCGAATCTTTCGTGAAGAATTCGGGGGTTCGGCCGAATCCAAAATAGTGGATTCTGTGCATCCCTAACACTTACTCACTGAAATATTCACTATTCACTTCTATACACTTACTGAAATATTCACTACTTACTACTATACTCTTACTCACTGAAATATTCACTACTCACTACAATACACTTACTGAAATATTCACTACTCACTACAATACACTTACTGAAATATTCAATACTTACTACTATACTCTTACTCACTGAAATATTCACTACTCACTATAATACACTCACTGAAATATTCACTACTCACTACAATACACTTACTGAAATATTCACTACTCACTACAATACACTTACTGAAATATTTACTACTTACTACTATACTCTTACTCACTGAAATATTCACTACTCACTACAATACACTTACTGAAATATTTACTACTTACTACTATACTCTTACTCACTGAAATATTCACTACTCACTACAATACACTTACTGAAATATTCACTACTCACTACAATACACTTACTGAAATATTCACTACTTACTACTATACTCTTACTCACTGAAATATTCACTACTCACTACAATACACTTACTGAAATATTCACTATTCACTACAATACACTTACTGAAATATTCACTACTCACTACAATACACTTACTGAAATATTCACTACTTACTACTATACTCTTACTCACTGAAATATTCACTACTCACTACAATACACTTACTGAAATATTCACTACTCACTACAATACACTTACTGAAATATTTACTACTTACTACTATACTCTTACTCAATATTCACTACTCACTACAATACACTTACTGAAATATTTACTACTTACTACTATACTCTTACTCACTGAAATATTCACTACTCACTACAATACACTTACTGAAATATTCACTACTCACTACAATACACTTACTGAAATATTCACTACTTACTACTATACTCTTACTCACTGAAATATTCACTACTCACTACAATACACTTACTGAAATATTCACTACTCACTACAATACACTTACTGAAATATTCACTACTCACTACAATACACTTACTGAAATATTCACTACTTACTACTATACTCTTACTCACTGAAATATTCACTACTCACTACAATACACTTACTGAAATATTCACTACTCACTACAATACACTTACTGAAATATTTACTACTTACTACTATACTCTTACTCACTGAAATATTCACTACTCACTACAATACACTTACTGAAATATTTACTACTTACTACTATACTCTTACTCACTGAAATATTCACTACTCACTACAATACACTTACTGAAATATTCACTACTCACTACAATACACTTACTGAAATATTCACTACTTACTACTATACTCTTACTCACTGAAATATTCACTACTCACTATAATACACTCACTGAAATATTCACTACTCACTACAATACAGTTACTGAAATATTCACTACTCACTACTATACACTTACTCACTGAAATATTCACTACTCACTACAATACACTCACTAAAATATTCACTGCACCACATTCTGCACCAATGGATCCCCGGGACCCCAACCAATGTCCCTACACATTTACACACACATTTTAGTAAAGATTGCTCTTTTTTTATTTTGCACACATTTGCACACTTATTTACATATATACACACACACACACTTAAACACTTCTAGAAGTGTACACACAAAAATGTATTTCTCCCTCCATTATTATTCCTTATGTGTTTTTTAGCATAGCTTTGCAGTTTGGTACTTTGCTATACAAAGCTGTCCTTTTGCTTGGTTGGATTTGTCAGAACTTTTCAAAAATATATGTTTTTTTATAGTTAGGGGGTGTTGCAGCACATAATACGCTGTCATTGGCTCAGATTGCAAAAGCTGAATAGGCAGGTGAGAAAATTCATATGCACTATTTTCATTCGGGGTCCATACATAACACACACTTTGCTAAACCTATGCATATTGGGTGTCAAACTGTTCAGTGGCCCCCTGACCTGCAAATTTAGGGTGATTTATCTTGGTACTTACTTACATGTGGGAGATAGGGTGCTGCAAAGTTGACACTTTGATTTTCTGATATTTCAGCAAAATTGCCAAATTTTGGAAAGCTTTGCGGCTTGGTACTTAGAAGTAGAAATAGATATTTCACCATTTTGGATTTGGGGGTATGTGTACTTTCCAAAAATAGATGACTTTCTGGAGTTACCACACTTTTTGTAGCTTTATCCCACATAAAATGCAGTAAATGTGCTGATATTGCAGTAGCTGCAATGACAGAAATGATATATCATAGGGGGTGTCTGCTTTTGGGGCCCCTAGAGGCCACATACTTAGGTAAACCTATGCACATTGGGCATCAACCTGTTCAGTGTACGCCTACCCTTCATATTTAGGGTGATTTATCTTGATACTCAATGGAATGTGGAAGATAGAATGCTGCAAAGTGGAAGGTTTGAGGTCATTTTTCAGAAACATCAGAAAATTTGATAAAAACAGGTAACTTTAGGAAAGTGTTGTGGCTGAGTAGTATGGAATAGAAAGACATATTTACTTATTTTGTATTCGTCAGAATCTGTTTTTTTCGAAAAATTAATATGTAGGGACCCCGCAGGGTTAATTTCCCCTTCAGTCGAGCCTCATGGTAGACACAGGGTTTCCTAAAGGGCAGAGCCTTTGTGATTGGTGCAGCATGGCTGATCCCAATGGCAGCCAAAAGGAGATGCCATGTGCTCAGTCAGCCATTACAGATTACAGTTTTACAGTTGTGCTGCTAAACCTTGTTTCACTGTGGAGAGAGTGAAGCCTATCCGGCAAAATGTAGGCAAAAGGGAGTTTGATAGGCCTGCCAAGGCTGGGCAGGATCCTCCAGTGCCTGAAAGCTCAACAAGGAGGGTTTGAAGTTTGGATTGCCGGATTTTCATGTTCACACAATGGAGAGTGTTGAAAGCTGCAGTTCAGCAATGGATTTCGGGAGAGCTCACGCTATAGACAGTGTTGGGAGCAAATACTTGAAAGATTCAAGCCTTGTTATTTGCTCGACTGGGAGAGTCTGGAGCTTATAAAGAGATCATCGCTGCGGATGCCTGTCAGCTCTGTGTGAGACTACCCATCTGTGTGACTCTTTTGGGGTGAGTGTTGCGTGAGGGAAGGGGTAGGAAAGGATGAGGATCCAGTGATCTCCTGTTTGGAGAAACAGGCTGTTTGTGTACCTGCCACGTGGGAGCAAATACTTTCCATCGGGAAAGGTATTTGGCCAGGTAGCGCTACCTAGGACTGGTACTCTTTTGGGGACAAGTGATGGAGACTCTTGGGCTGCCAAAATGGAGTTGCGGGACTTTTTCTGGCAGGGAATTACCTGGACTGGACTGCTACCTGTTCCTAGGGTAGTGGGTCATGCTTTGAATGCATTTATGTGTATAATGTTACAGTTTACTTCCCCTTTAAAATTGCACTTCTTTGTATAAAGTTTATATTTTTATATAATAATTTGTTTCCTAATGGGACTATCCTCAGGTGTATTCCCAGATCACATTAGGTGGAGGCACTGCCAGAGAGGAGTTTCCAGTACCTTTCACTTAGCAAAGGGGACTCAGGACCTGCATCAGTAACAATTATGTGATGTATCACCTGGGCACCCGGGGGTGGCCAAAAATGGGATACAAATAGTTTTTAGGGAAACCCCACTGTTAGTGGAGTTTTTGGCCTTGAAATGAGAATTGTTCAGGTTTCTGTGCTTTGGAAATGTGGTTGCGCAGAAATCTCCATAAAACGAAATAAATTTACTTTATTGGCGTATTCTGGAGACATGGGCCTTTCCAAATCATTGAATAAATGATGTTTCTACTATAACAGTTTATATCATGGAATATATGATTTTTTTTCATTTCTTGACAATTAGAAGCGTATAACTTATTACAGAAGTGGAATTACATCATATCACATATTTTGAAAGTTTAGGTTGTTCTGAAAACGATCTATAATTTCCTGGGTAAATCTTAAGTCCCTAAAGGGAAAGAGAAATAAATGTTCAGAAAGTTTCTGGCAATAAAAGTTTGCAAATTGGCCATCAGTGAAAGGGTTAAACACTTTCATTGTTTATGTTACTGTTCCTTTAATGCAGTCTGGGGGTTATTTTCTGGAGGAATGTGTAGAAAATTAGACAAATATATAAAACTATTTGAGCAGATAATCCACATAATTGTCATTTATTTGCACAAAGGTTTCCAGAGAAATAACTAGTTAGAACTTTACAGAGTTTTATTGGTGGATTAAAAGCAAAGGCGAAGGTGCTGAATAGTCCAATGGGTGTGGCCGGAGGGGTGACAAACCAATCAGATTCAGACACAAGAGAAGCTTTGCACGTGGCCCTCACTGCCCATCACTGGGGGACTCCCTGTGGCCCCACCACTCATCCACTAAAAGAAGAAGAAGGACCAGTAGGGTAGGGACAGATCTTACAAGATTAGTGGCGGGGCAAGTAGAGGAACTAGAGAAAGGAAAGGTTATGGACATCCAGTGACAGGGGCAATTAGAAGAGACATCCAGTGACAGGGGCAATTAGGAGGTGTATCCAGTGACAGGGGCAGTTAGGAGGTGTATCCAGTGACAGGGGCAGTTAGGAGATGTATCCAGTGACAGGGGCAATAAGGAGGTATATCCAGTGACAGGGGCAATTAGGAGGTGTATCCAGTGACAGGGGCAATTAGAGGGTGTATCCAGTGACAGGGGCAATTAGAAGAGACATCCAGTGACAGGGGCAATTAGGAGGTGTATCCAGTGACAGGGGCAATTAGGAGGTGTATCCAGTGAAAGGGGCAATTAGGAGGTGCATCCAGTGACAGGGGCAGTTAGAGGAGACATCCAGTGACAAGGGCAGTTAGAGGAGACATCCAGTGACAGGGGCAATTAGGAGGTGCATCCAGTGACAGGGGCAGTTAGAGGAGACATCCAGTGACAAGGGCAGTTAGAGGAGACATCCAGTGACAGGGGCAATTAGAAAGTGTATCCAGTGACAGGGGCAGTTAGAGGAGACATCCAGTGGTGGGGGCAATTAGAGGAGACATCCAGTGACAGGGACAATTAGGAGGTGTATCCAGTGACTGGGGCAATTAGGAGGTGTATCCAGTGACATGGGCAGTTAGAGGAGACATCCAGTGGCAGGGGCAATTAGAGGAGACATCTAGTGGCAGGGGCAATTAGAGGGTGTATCCAGTGACAGGGGCAGTTAGAGGAGACATCCAGTGGTGTAGGCAATTAGAGGAGTCATCCAGTGACAGGGGCAATTATTAGGTGTATCCAGTGACAGGGGCAGTTAGAGGAGACATCCAGTGGCGGGGGCAATTAGAGGGGACATCCAGTGGCGGGGGCAATTAGAGGAGACATCCAGTGGTGGGGGCAATTAGAGGGGACATCCAGTGGTGGGGGCAATTAGAGGGGACATCCGACGACAAGGGCAGTTAGAGGGGAAATCCAGTGGGGGGCAATGGGGTACATGTACTGATGATTATCCAGCAGATACATTTGGTGCATCTTGGGGGGTGCCCCTCACGTAGGCACAGATATGGCAAATACCTGGAAAGAGAGAGAGAGAAAGAAGAAGGAAACACAGTGAGCTCCATCCAGCAAACACCAACACAACATTTTGGGTCGGGTTTTCCCACCCCAGAGAGAACATAAAATCATGAGAAACAATGGGCCCCTTGTCATGTCTGTGGGAAACTTTCTAACAATGGGACTTTATTCCAAGCAGCACATTCTATATGGGCTCCTAAGTCAGAACCAAAGGCAGCGCTAGTTATGGACTGTAGTCACATTAGTGATCTATGATAACCAGATAGAAAGCCGATAATAAACAGATCCATTAACCTCCCTGTATTTCCATTGGCACAAACATTGTCTGAGATATTTCATTAGTTCAAGAAAAACTCAGGAGTCTCAACCAAGGAACTCTCAGCCATCATTCCCCACACTCTCTGGTTGCCCTTGACTGTTTCAAATGGGGTTTCTTGTAGAGTGAGAGAAGAGCAGGGTAACATTGTTCAGAAGCTTGATGCCCTTACAGACGCAGGGGTCGTCTCCACCATCAAATGAGGCCTCTGAGCTTGAGGAACTTCCAAAGGAAACTATTGGTGATTGAGGTGACTCAGCTGACCCTGGTGACATGTCGACATTCTCACAGAAGTTAGTCAGTGCTCGGACAATTGAAATGTGGAATCCTTTGACTGCTCCTCTGGGGTCAAACACAATTAGAGGAGCACCAGACAATAGAGCCAGGTCCTTAGCTTGCAGCTTCAGATGCTGAGACCATTTGCTTAAAGAGACCAGACTTCCAAATTTCACATTGATAAAGCCAGAAGGGACTGGAAGCCTTTTTTGGTCTATAGGGGAGGGCCTTGCAGTTGGAGTTGGCTTTCTCTTGAACCCACGGTGCACATGCTAATTGAAATTTCTGTTGGCTGTTGTCTGTTGTTAGACTTTACCTTGTGTAATACCAGAATGAGGTTGGTCAATATATACAGGCATCAAACCTGAGGTATGGTCCAAGATAGCCCAGTATATAATTGTTCCATATACTCTGCTTTTATTGGAAGATTTCAATCTTCCTGAAATACTTCTGGCTCCCTGAGAACATTGGTGCACCAAACAGACCTGCACATACAAACTCATCACACATTGATTTTGTGTTTGCTAATTGGTCTATAGCTTTTACTGATTGTAAAGAAGTTGTGGTTAAGGTCTCAGACATGTGGCCATCTCACACAATAGTTGAGGTCTCAGACAAGTGGCCATCTCACACAATAGTTGAGGTCTCAGACCATGTGGTCATCTCACACAATAGTTGAGGTCTCAGACATGTGGCCATCTCATACAATAGTTGAGGTCTCAGACATGTGGTCATCTCACACAATAGTTGAGGTCTCAGACCATGTGGCCATCTCATACAATAGTTGAGGTCTCAGACATGTGGCCATCTCACACAATAGTTGAGGTCTCAGACAATTGGCCATCTCACACAATAGTTGAGGTCTCAGACCATGTGGCCATCTCACACAATAGTTGAGGTCTCAGACCATGTGGCCATCTCACACAATAGTTGAGGTCTCAGACATGTGGCCATCTGAAACAATAGTTGAGGTCTCAGACATGTGGCCATCTCATACAATAGTTGAGGTCTCAGGCATGTGGTCATCTCATACAATAGTTGAGGTCTCAGACATGTGGCCATCTCATACAATAGTTGAGGTCTCAGACATGTGGTCATCTCACACAATAGTTGAGGTCTCAGACCATGTGGCCATCTCATACAATAGTTGAGGTCTCAGACATGTGGCCATCTCACACAATAGTTGAGGTCTCAGACATGTGGCCATCTCACACAATAGTTGAGGTCTCAGACCATGTGGCCATCTCACACAATAGTTGAGGTCTCAGACCATGTGGCCATCTCACACAATAGTTGAGGTCTCAGACCATGTGGCCATCTCACACAATAGTTGAGGTCTCAGACATGTGGCCATCTCACACAATAGTTGAGGTCTCAGACATGTGGCCATCTCACACAATAGTTGAGGTCTCAGACATGTGGCCATCTCACACAATAGTTGAGGTCTCAGACATGTGGCCATCTCATACAATAGTTGAGGTCTCAGGCATGTGGTCATCTCATACAATAGTTGAGGTCTCAGACATGTGGTCATCTCACACAATAGTTGAGGTCTCAGACATGTGGCCATCTCATACAATAGTTGAGGTCTCAGACATGTGGCCATCTCATACAATAGTTGAGATCTCAGGCATGTGGTCATCTCATACAATAGTTGAGGTCTCAGACATGTGGTCATCTCACACAATAGTTGAGGTCTCAGACATGTGGTCATCTCATACAATAGTTGAGGTCTCAGGCATGTGGTCATCTCATACAATAGTTGAGGTCTCAGGCATGTGGTCATCTCATACAATATTGAAGTGCTCAACCTCTGTGCAATATCCTTTGAGATGGGGTGCTGAGCAGTGTATCGAGCCAACCCATCACAAGTCTTATTGGCTCAAACACAAGTAGACATCAGGAAGGTAATGCACTTTATCAAGCCGTCTGGCCATGTCAGTGACTCTGGGTGAAGTGTCTGTGCCCACAATGGGTAAAGGTTTATGGAGACTGGGGCCACTCTCTCTCACAGACCCCGTTACCGTACAAGGTTTTAAAGAATTTGATTTGCAGTTGCAGAGACTTTCTATGATTCTTATAACAAATGGCGGGCGCTGGACCAACACTCCTTTAAACATTACTTTATGGCTGACGTCAGACGAGGAGAATAGTTGCTCCCAGAGGGCGACTAATGTTTCCCCCCTGTAATAATGTAAATCCTCGGTAGGAAATTAAATACTTTTTCTGAAGTCACCCGAAGTTGCTTCTCTAACCCTAACCTCCCGCGTTAGAGTCCCGGCTACAATCCTGCACATTCAAGTACTAAGCCTTTTTCATAAACAAGATTACCATTGGTTATTATAGACTTACCTGCAGATACGGTGAGTATAACTCCAATCCAACCCAAGACGTATGACCAGGAAAACCTCCAGTCAGTATATCGTTTTCCAAAGAAATTTAGGGTCACACCAGTATAAACTGCCAGGGCCAAAAGAGCGAAGAACCCTACAAAGGTAACAAACCCCATTATATTCCCGGCTGACAATCAGTACGACAGGCACTTGCCTCTACCCCCCATAATATTCCCCCAACACTCCCTCCTAAATATACAACATATCAAGTTCATTTCTCTTATTTCTAATCAGTGTAAAGTTCATTGTTATTTGCTGCTTTCTATCATATCGATTAACTTGTGGGTCGGGATATAAAACTGGGTGCGGTGCTGTTTGGGGTGAATCCCCATGATGAGTACAATAGAGTGTCAGCCTATGGCAGATAACTATAATTCAGGGTGTTCATAATGCACCCTAAAATAATTCTTGGGCACAAATCTGAAAGCCGGGATATAGAATAGAATAAAACTCTCTGCCCTGAAACATGATTTATAGGCCCATGATTTATACGCCCTTGATTTATACGCCCATGATTTATACGCCCATGATTTATACGCCCATGATTTATACGCCCATGATTTATAGGCCCACGATTTATAGGCCCACGATTTATAGGCCCACGATTTATAGGTCCATGATTTACAGGTTAATCGTTTATAGGCCCATGATTTATAAGACCATGATTTATACGCCCATGATTTATAAGACCATGATTTATAGGCCCACGATTTATAGGTCCATGATTTACAGGTTAATCGTTTATAGGCCCATGATTTATAAGCCCATGATTTATACGCCCATGATTTATAAGACCATGATTTATAGGCCCACGATTTATAGGCCCACGGTTTATAGGCCCACGGTTTATAGGCCCACGATTTATAGGCCCACAATTTATAGGCCCATGATTTATAGGCCCATGATTTATAGGCCCATGGTTTATAGGCCCATGATTTATAGGCTCATCGTTTATAAGCCCATGATTTATAGGCCCACGATTTATAGGCCCACGATCTATAGGCCCACGATTTATAGGCCCATGGTTTATAGGCCCATTATTTATAGGCTCATCGTTTATAAGCCCATGATTTATAGGCCCACGATTCACAGGCCCCCAATTTAAAGACCCCCAATTTAAAGACCCACAATTTATAGGCCCACGATTTATAGGCCCTGGGGGGAAGAGGGGAGAATGTGATTCTAGAATTCTCTTGGGAAAACCTTGAACTAAGAATTCACAATATGACCACTCTCATTTACCTCTAAGAATTTCTGTGAATATCTAACCTGTATTTACTAATCCTCTTATTTGCTTTGCTGAAGTCCAGGAACAAAAGACCCTTTTATACACCATAACAACAATAAAGTGCTATTCCCAGGGCAGGACTAGTGCTTCCAATGGCTACTGGAATGGAAAGAGGCCGCGTGTCCCATATGAAGTAGAACTATAAGAACCAGCACTAGGCAATGGCTGAAGTGTACTAGTGCTGCCCTCTGCTGATTGACTTGACTGAGCAGTACAGGTGTTTGTTTATCCTGTCTCAGCTCATTTGTGCCATATTATATGTGTATGGAAAGGAGAATATAATAAACCTCCCAGAGACACACCTAATCCCTGATCCCACACCCTAAACAAATATAAATATCAACCATAATATTAACCGTTCCACAACCAGGAGCTCCTATGCAATAACTAAATATATGATGCTGACCAGTTTATTTGCTCTTCTGTACTAACCTGTCCCATAAGAATAAAGCTGTTTTGTACTGGGAAATACCTACTGAACTACATATAGAGACACGTTTATTAAAGGTCCAATTTTGAATTCATGTGAGTATTTTAAACTCTATTAAATTCGGATATACTCAAAATTCGACTGGGGGGTTATTTATTAAAGAAATTGAATAAGTAAAACTCGGCCGAATGTTACCGCCTTGAAAACTCAAATCGAATTCAAATCGAATTTGACTAAATTAGATACTGACATGTCCAAGTTGGTCCCTGCTCCCTTCCCATTGACTTGTGGCAGATAGTCGAATTCAAGCTCTTAAAGGGCCAGAGTATGATCAGTTTTGAAATCCAAATTCAAACTTAAAATCAAGTTGGATAATTCACAATTTGAATTTGAGAGTTTTGACCAAAATAAAATGTGAGAATTCTATTTAAAATTTGAAAATTCAACCCTTAGTTTTGGGGGATAGACATGTCTAGAAATATATATGTATGTGCCATAAAATCTGTGCTATAGACCCAACATGCAGCCAACTGTACCCCCAGATCTACTGGTTTAATAGCACAGATACCCCTATAAATTCACTCATGTACCCAACATGCAGCCAACTGTACCCCCAGATCTACTGGTTTAATAGCACAGATACCCCTATAAATTCACTCATGTACCCAACATGCAGCCAACTGTACCCCAGATCTACTAGTTTAATAGCACAGATACCCCTATAAATTCACTCATGTACCCAACGTGCAGAATGTTGTGAAGCAGAAAGAAATTAGCTTTTTACATAGAACTTTTCCATCCCAAAGGCTCTATTGGTTTGGTTGTTGTTTCCCTTGGATAAATCCCAAATTAGGAACAATGGATCTTGTCACTGAGGGGGGGGGTGTCAGTGTCTTATCAGTGTCATGTGATTATTGTTTTCAGCAACAGGACCCCATTCATCTGAAGCACCAATTTGCCAGTTTCAGGTACAGGTATTAGTATAGTTCCCATGATACATCACTGTATGGACAATGCAAAGATCTTTCAGGTACAATAACATTGTCTCCAGAATGGGGCACAGAGACCTGCAGCAATTTATGGGTGAGGGCAGGACACAAACTATAGTATATTATTCTATAATGTATTGCACCTACTTCTGCTCTCTGCGTTCCACCTTGTAAATGTCTATAAGTATATAAATATGTGTATGTCTATGTAGCTTTAAACCTAAGCTTGGAAATAGATTCTACATTACGGTACTAGTTTGTTCTTTCCACAGCTGTTTGTTTTTATATGTGTACTAGAGAACTAATGCAGCTAATTAGCCATGAATCCATAGCCTAAATCAGCTTGTTTATATAAACTATAGTAGTACTTATCTGTTATCTACTGTGTATCCAGTGCTTGAATGGCTGCCCCCATGGCTACACAGCAGCTTGTTTCTATAAACTATAGTAGTACTTATCTGTTATCTACTGTGTATCCTGTGCTTGAATGGCTGCCCCCATGGCTACACAGCAGCTTGTTTATATAAACTATAGTAGTACTTATCTGTTATCTACTGTGTATCCTGTGCTTGAATGGCTGCCCCCATGGCTACACAGCAGCTTGTTTATATAAACTATAGTAGTACTTATCTGTTATCTACTGTGTATCCTGTGCTTGAATGGCTGCCCCCATGGCTACACAGCAGCTTGTTTATATAAACTATAGTAGTACTTATCTGTTATCTACTGTGTATCCTGTGCTTGAAAGGCTGCCCCCATGGCTACACTGCAGCTTGTTTATATAAACTATAGTAGTACTTATCTGTTATCTACTGTGTATCCTGTGCTTGAATGGCTGCCCCCATGGCTACACAGCAGCTTGTTTATATAAACTATAGTAGTACTTATCTGTTATCTACTGTGTATCCTGTGCTTGAATGGCTGCCCCCATGGCTACACAGCAGCTTGTTTATATAAACTATAGTAGTACTTATCTGTTATCTACTGTGTATCCTGTGCTTGAATGGCTGCCTCCATGGCTACACAGCAGCTTGTTTATATAAACTATAGTAGTACTTATCTGTTATCTACTGTGTATCCTGTGCTTGAATGGCTGCCCCCATGGCTACACAGCAGCTTGTTTATATAAACTATAGTAGTACTTATCTGTTATCTACTGTGTATCCTGTGCTTGAATGGCTGCCTCCATGGCTACACAGCAACTTGTTTATATAAACTATAGTAGTACTTATCTGTTATCTACTGTGTATCCTGTGCTTGAATGGCTGCCCCCATGGCTACACAGCAGCTTGTTTATGTAAACTATAGTAGTACTTATCTGTTATCTACTGTGTATCCTGTGCTTGAATGTCTGCCCCCATGGCTACACAGCTGCTTGTTTATGTAAACTATAGTAGTACTTATCTGTTATCTACTGTGTATCCTGTGCTTGAATGGCTGCCCCCATGGCTACACAGCAGCTTGTTTATATAAACTATAGTAGTACTTATCTGTTATCTACTGTGTATCCTGTGCTTGAATGGCTGCCCCCTAACCACAGCCCAGATTGCATACAATCTATGTCAAGGGCAATCTCAACAATAGAAAATGAAGGAAAGTGTTGGAATATAAATGTATGGAAAGCTTCAATAGTGTAAATACAGGACTGAATTTAGGCCCTGGATTTATGGCTAATTTCCTCCATTAGAAACTCTAGTAGAAATATAATAAAACAGCCGTGGAGACAAGAAACAACTACAGTCGTGTAGAATCGATTTGACTCTTTAGGGTAAGTCTGGCCTCATTGCCTCTCTCACCTCCCCATATGTCTCCACATTATGTTCTTGTGTTTTTCCCTTTTGCTTCTCCTCACAGTTTCTTTTGTAGACAATACTGTATATATTTATTTACATATATTTATATATCTATAGAGGTAACATGGCAACATGACCAATAAAGAAATCCCATTTACACCTCTTTCCTTACGCTTCATATCAAACATGTTCATATACAATATAACTATTTCATTTGGCACACGTTACAAAAATGTCTACGTGAATTAAACCTGTTTGGTGAAGACTTTAATTGTTCAGGGGTTTCAGCTTCTTTTACCCCTAACACCCTGCTCCTTCTCTAGAGTAAAATGGGATTAGAAACTGTTCTCCCTTGTGAGTGGTACTCGAGCCCTCACCTCACTTACCTGCAAGTAACAATGTTGCCCCGGCAGAACGAGTCCTCGCAGTCCTGGCGCCACTGGAGAAGGCCGTGAGCCCTAAAATGATGCCGGCAAAGCTGGAGAGTATGGAGATCAGCATGAAAGCCCGAGTGGCGTCCCAGAAAGCTGAGGAGAAGAAACAGGGGCTTTAGCGTCACCCGTGGAAAACAGAAATGCTATTGGGAGACCACCGGACACATACCAGTAATTCAGATTCTGCTGAGGGTCCTACACATGAAGAATAAGCAGCAGATGGAACAGACGGTATAAGGGTTATGGGCACATTGGGATTGGCAGAAAGTCGCTGGGAAAGAGTTGCAGGGAGACACAGCACTTGACATTGATATCATTGAGAGAGCCATGCCAACTTGTGCCCATTCTGTAACTGACACTGGTATAATTACCAGGGGAGCAGGGGATCACATCACTATTGGGGCCTGTTGGAGCTGAGATTCAGTCAGAGGGGGCAGGGAGCAGATCCAGTGGGGTCGGGCCCAGCCGTGGCAGTTACACCACTGCTAACTGATCAATATGCCCTGTATGCCATTCTCCTAAAGTTATTCATAGAAGGAAACTGGAGGGCACACAAGTCCCTTGGTGAGGGGCAACCCGCCTGCAGAACTCCAGTTGAACAGCACTGCTCCTGATCTAGGGCAGAGGGGGAGTAACTTAGTAGTAAGTCATAACTTCCAGTCTTCAATTGGTCAGCTGCAGAAAGACTAGGGGCACTATATTGGGAGAGGCCATGCAATTCCATAGGGAGTGGCCATACCATTCTATAGGGAAGTCATATAGAGAGATGCCATATTATTTTATAGGGAAGCCATATAAAGAGAGGCCAGATCATTCCATAGGAAAGTCATATCGAGAGAGGGGATACCATTCTATATAGGGAAGCCATATAGAGAGAGGCCATACCATTCTATAGGGAAGCCATATATGGAGAGGCCATACTATTCTATAGGGAAGTCATGTAGAGAGAGGCCATACCATTCTATAGGGAAGCCATATATGGAGAGGTCATACTATTCTATAGGGAAGCCATATAGAGAGAGGCCAGATCATTCCATAGGAAAGTCATATAGAGAGAGGTAAGATCATTCCATAGGAAAGTCAGATAGAGAGAGGCGATACCATTCTATAGGGTATCTATATATGGAGAGGCCATACCATTCTATGGGGAAGCCATAAATGGAGAGTCCATACTATTCTATGTGGAAGTCATATAGAGATAGGCCATACCATTCTATAGGGAAGTCATATTTATAGAGAGAGAGGTGATACTATTCTATAGGGAAGCCATATATGGAGAGGCCATACTATTCAATATACGCACAACCTTGTTTCCATTGTAGAACCACAGCACTGGCACTAAATTAGTCTTTTGATTTGACAAGAAGTGTAGAACACCAAACAAGTTCCAGCCAGAAACCAAGAGGTCCAAAAAGCCCAAAGCCCATGAAACCATGGTGCTCCTAATTATCCAAAGACCCCTTATATGGAAAGGCCCAGGTCCCAGGGATTCTAGATAATGTATCCCCCCAGAAAGTGGGGCAGAATGAGAGGGATATGGGACAGAGAGTGATATGGGGCAGAATCGGGTACTGTAGGTACAGATCTACCACAAGTAAGGCATTTGGAGCTTTGACCATGCAGTAAGTACACAGATCCAATTGAGTGTTGTACTCAACTTTGCACAAGTTAAATTGCCCAGAATTATTGGGAGAGACATGGGGCAGAGAGGGAGATATATGTAGGGCCAGAGATATGCAGGCAGGAGAGACAGAGAGATAGGTGCAAAGTGTGAAATCTAAAGTTGTACAAAGACTGAGGGGGAACAGAGACCGAGAAATGATGGAGCCAAAAAAGAAAAATATTGAGGCAGAAATATAGAGAAAGAAGCCTGTATGTGTGATGGGGTCATTAGCTGTGTGTGTGTGTTGATTTCATTAGGGATAGGGATGGAGGAAGACTTCCTGATGAAGTTTCATTCCTAGTGAATGTTGGATAGACTTTCTCTGAGTGAGTCTTCTTACCTACAGTGATGGTGTGGCTATGGCATCTCCCTGCCACACAGAACCTCCACAGTCCTTGGTTACTCAAGTTGCCAGAGTAACGGTATTGCATCCAGAAGTCGGTCGCAGTGGCCACAATGAGCAGAACCAAGCCACAGACTGCGCAGAGCAGACCTCCTCCCATCAACGTGTACATGTCTAGCAGCTTGGGCCTCTCACTGCTCAGCTCTCCTTCAGAAGAACATAAACCATTGGACAGTGCAGGACAGCAGGTAAGTGAACATTGCAGGAGTTAAGGTTCCAAACATTTCATTGTGGCCAATAAAACTGAATCATTGTCATTTGATTCTTCTGCCCTTCCATAAATTCAAATTTCTGTCATTATAACACATGATATATATATATAATGTTCCTCTAGCTGCCTGGAATGGGGGGTTCTGCCACGGGTGGGACATTTTAATGCAATAGTCATAACCCCTTTAAGGAAAGAGGGTTCCTGACTGATGTACAATAGTAGAAGTTACTCTCTGGACTATACTAGTAATATGTAGAACTGCATGTGGGTTGAAACTAATAGAAAAGGGGTAGTAGAATTGATGTAACCAGCGTTGGCTTTGGCCTCCCAGGTCCATTCTGAGAACCTCACAAGCACTCTCTGATTAATTTAATGTATGTAGTTGAGATAAGTCAAAAGTAACTAAAAAGAACCCAGGAAGGTTTGGCAGGTCCAATTGTCGTAGACTTATCACTACAAATGCTGAATATCATGATGGGGATGAATGTACCCCTCATGGACACAAAGGTGTGGTATTGGCCCATGGTAGAAATAAGAAAGGCTTTATGGAAAGTGTCCTAGACTGGGACCCACTAGGAGCCGGATGAGTTCCTCTGGTTCTGTGACTGCCCAGTCCAACTGCTGTTTTATCTTTTCTGAAAGAATTGAGTGTCAGACACCCTTGGGCATTGCTGAGCCAAAGCTAAATTGTTGGGGCAGTAAAGACTTACCTTAAAGGGTCCCGGCTGCCCATAACTACAGGCAAAGACCAGTCTCCTCCACTTGTGCAAGTTATGGAGCTGTTAGAACTTATATAGGGCTGTCCATTCCCCGGCCATTGGTCCTTACACAATAGTCACACTGCATAGAAGCATCTGGGAGCCTCTGGGCTGTAGCTCACGGTTTTGCTGATTCCTGGTTCTGCTATTGTCTGGCAAATCAGCAAGCTGGCATTTATCTGGGCAGGGGGATTAGGAAGGGTTGTGCTTCCACACAGATTCCTTCTTTGGACCTACAGGTCCAGAATTGGACAGTAAATGTGGAGCTGTGAAACTATAGGTGTAGGGTCCGATACCATTTACATTCCTTTTAGTTCAAATCTGATCTTTCCACCTATGGGATTGACCCAATTACCTCTAGGTAATAATCACATTTATTGCTACTAGTGCAGTAAAGAATAAAAGGCATTGGAGTTTGGGGGGGGGGGGGTCAGGCCTACAAGTCTTATTGCAATGCTGCTTGTGGTTGGACTTGGTCTTTATATTACATTTGCTACAAGGGGGTCACCATTCCTTAGTGTGCAAGTGGGCTACAGATCTCCTTGTTGGACTGATATTATACAGCAGAGACTGTAGTCACATGTGGGGGGGAGCTCACCAGAAGCATCGCTATAGAGAGTGCAGACCCCACAACTTTGGGGAGGGGAGGTTTGAGTGGGTAACAGGGGGTCTGAATGCACAGACAGGAGGGTCAGGTATCGTGGATCACCCGCAAGTGTGCCTGCATGGAGGGGCCAAAAATATTTTTCAGGGGGGGTGGGCTGGGACCCCTGGAACCCACCGATCAATAAAAGTTATGGTCAGGCTGTGCTGAGATTTTTAAGGTCAAGTCAAGAGGTCAGAAGTAAAAGCACTTGGAGGCACATCTTTTATTTATCTGCACAACAGGGGGAGATTTCTCAAGGGTAGGGGACACCCAATGAGCACCCATGTGACTACTTGAGTGTGAGACAGTTTCAATCAGCATTTATGGGGTTAAATCTAATGGACACCAGTAAAGATCTATATCAGGGAATTAAAGGGAGCATTCACCTTTATATTAATCTTTAGCCAATGATTCTCAGTACATTTGTTTGTCCTTCTATATCCAGCATGCAGCTCACCCCGACACCCCAAAATTCACCATTACCTTTCAATGTAATTGTTCATCTAATCTTTTCCCTCTATCATTCATATTCCATTCAGACTTCCAAACTGCTGCTGGTTACTAAGGTAATTAAACCCTAGCAACCAAATAGCACTCAAGATCCCAATCTCAAGAGTCGCAGAACAAAAAAATTTAATTTATTTGTAAAAGAGAAAAATAAACTAATTGGTAAGTTAATATTAAAGGGGAGTTTCCCTATTCAGCCAACAGGAAGGAGAATAAAAGAGAAACAGGAAGAGACGCAGCAATTTGGGAGAATAATTGACATCTAGAGAGGCATCTGTGCCAATGGCAATGTGTTGGCTGCTGCCATATGCCCAACAGAACACGGACGTCACATAAGGGAGAGAAGGGGAATAATCCTCTGGAACATGGATCTCAGGTATTTCTGGCTCCAAAGCACAAGAAACTTCTATTCCTGATCTAATGAAAAGGCTTGAGGCAACGTCTATCATATTAGATTTCTTGTCACTTATTTCTCCAACACAAATGTCTCTTTATTCTCCATTGCTTGGCCTTGTTCTTCAGTGGAACCCAGAGGTCCTGTTCTGAAGGTGGTTCCATATTGTCCTCAGTCCTCTAGGCTACGGAATGCGTTCTGCATCTCCTCATAGAGTTGCGCATAGTCAGCTTTGATCTTTGCTTCTCCATCTTTAACTGGGTCCTTAACATGAACCAAACACATAATGTTAGCCCCAAATAAATCCCCCTAGCACCAAATTAAGACACTGCTTGCGAGAGGGATCCATCTGCCAGTACAAGGGATACAGGGAGAGAATTCCACAACTTCCCAACTATCCCCTCATTTACACAGGAATGACTTTCCTCTAGTCTGTTGGGAGGAGCTACAGACAGAAAGTTTATTGTATGGTGCCCTGATATTTTTGTATATAGTGATCATATCCCCCTATATAATATATCATTTCTGATAATTACAAGTGGAAAGCAATTGGGAATTGTTGGAGACTTACCTTAAACTTCATGGAGCTGAGTTTGTAGAGAATGTCCCCCAGGTGCTCCCGGATTATGGCCCAGGTGATCTTGTTCTCTGCCTGAGCCGTGGCCTCCACCGCATGCCGAGCCATATCATAGAAGGCAATCATGTTCTGCATCATCCCCACTGTCTTGTAGAAGGGACAGAATCTGCCTCACACATGGGGGGAATGATTAGAATATTCACAGATATACAGACACCCACAATTTCTTCACCCATAGCTCGGTCCCAGGATAGACTCATTGGAAATGTTTTCTGCTTGTTGCACGGATGGACCTATTCTAAGCAACCTCTTAACTGCCCTTCACTTTTTTTTTATTGTTTATGGTTTTGAATTATCAACCTTCATATTCTGCCTATTTCTGTCCTGCAACTGAAAATCTGGTGGTCGGGGTCACTGACCCTTTGGCAACCAAAAAACTTGCTTTACAGTTTCTGTTTTACTTTTATTTAACTTTGATTGTTCTAGTGTCTTGCGAATGTCTTCAAACCCATGAATGATTCTTTCTGAAAAACAATTCCTACACAGAATTTTTTTCTCTCAAGGCTTCACTGTATAGAAAGGATCTTAAATATGATGTTTGCATAAGTATTTCATCCTCAACCCTTTGCATCCTCAGAAATTGAGGCCTTAAGTAACATTCAATTAATCTGAACATCCGGGAGTAAATGTGCCTGGAAGAATGGTCCAACATCTCTGTCCCTCCAAAACAAGGTCCTGTGTACTTATTACTCCTATATAGACTAACCCTAACCCTATATAGCCTTTAAGAGCTGTCACCTACTGGTGTCTGGCACCCAAAACTCTTGGCAGACAATCACCAACCAATAGGCTCCTCTAGGCAACTAACAGGACATATGATAACGAAGCTGGTGGTACAAAGCAGGGGAACTAGACTGTAAATATCACTGTGAGAAATGACACCTAGAATTGGCAGTTAAGGAGGGGAGTGCAGGAGTCACGGCAAGTGTCCCTATACAGAGAGGAAAGGGTGTGTGGAGTGGGGGTGTTGAAACAATAATAGAAAGCTCATTTGGTCTGTATAATGTATATATGCTGGAAGAGGGTTATGAGTTTATATTCACAGTGGGGATGGGGTTTTAGTGACATATTAGGGTTGCAGATTCTGTTCGTTAGAAATTCCATTAATCAATGCAAAATAAATCTGGTGAGTAATAGTTTTGTCCAGAAACTGTTCTAATTGTGACCCCATTCAGTCAGCTCCGGGTGGTGGGTTAGTTAGAATGGGTACATTTGAGCCTCTTCCCCATTGAACGTGGGCTGCTCCAGCTCTCATAAAGCTCCTCATTGCGGCTGAAGCCCATGTATTTAGCACGGGGACTAAAAACAAGTTACTAGTGGGTGCACCATTTTACCAAAAAAAAAACAAAATGAGAAAAAGGGTGAAATGTCATGAAAGGCATTGGAATTAATGGGCAGGTTTCCTTGAGTCAAATGCATTGGAGCCAATGTTTGAAACAAAAGGCATGGAACATTCTAGTGAACGTCTGCAAATATTTTCACCACTAGAAAAATTACTGGGAATCTATTTCACTCGTCCCTTGTGCTCAATCAGATCACGTGCAAATACAAAACCTTTCTTTATGGGGGTTCCATAGTTTGGGGACAGTTTGGGGGCCACTGCAACAATGGACTGAAAAGAAAATGAATGGTTTGTGTTTTTACCTGTCGTAGGCCGAGTATCCGTTCTGCTGGAGAAAGTCGTCCTTTATTAATTTGGCAACCTCCAGGGTGATCTTATCTGCTTCAGCGAGGGATCCCTGAGGAGAGCAAGAACAATATAGTACCAGACAATCCAATATGGAATAAAGTTCTCAATGTTTGAGGAATTAGGCAACTTCTACGTATATCAATGTATGCTCCCCATTCTGCCAGGAAAAGCCACAATGTTATGGACTGAAGTCTTTCTGTTCTCAGGACTTGTAATGGTTCAAACCATGGGCTGTGTGTTAATTTGTCTGTGGAACCAGAGGATATTGGTGCTCTCTTCTGCTGCTAATCAGTGTGACTTTGTGTTGCCTCCGCTGCCTTCATAGTCTCCATCTTCAGTTCAATTAAGACAAGGGGTCAACAATTCTGTTATCAAGAGCCTATTTGGGCTATTCCACACGGGGAGATAGCCACGCGTTTGCCTCGCCAGGCATTTTCAGGCGACTGTTGAAAAGCGCATCGCCTCGTGTGGTTAGCACAGGCGTTTTTACATAGGCGCCCATACAAAACTGTCGCCTGCGCCGGTCGCGGCGACTGGCGCGGCGCTTTGTCGCCGCGACCGCAAACGCGTGGCTATCTCCCCGTGTGGAATAGCCCTTTAAGTCTCTTCCTACTCTCCATTGCTGGATTATTGAGTCATTATGTTGTAGCTCCTTGTTGAGTTCCTTCTTATCATTTATCTTTCATATATATTTCCTGGTTTTGCCCCGAAACCTGTTTATACAGACTTGCATTGTCTTGCTGCCTGCCTAGACCTCTCACCTCATTACATGGACTTGTTTCAAATCACCACCTGCTCCTCACTGGATTGTTATATGGACTTGTCTCACAGGTATCTTATTCTAATCTACTGTTGGTTTACTATTCATTAAATCATGTGGGCTCCTCTGAATGGGGTTTCTGGGGTACAAAGCACAAAGGTCCCTACTTGCCTGTCCCATATTCTGGCCAGAATATACTAAATCTGTATGTTCTCCCTGTGTATGTGGGGGGGGGGATTTGGTTCCATTCTGACCAGGGAACTATCTGCATGGGGTCTGCATGTTCTCCTTGTTTGTGTTATGTAGTTCCATAGTTAAGTTGGGTTGAAAAAACACAAGTTCTATCCCACAATACTTATACAAAACTATATATGCGTTTAGATATTATATATATCTATATAACACACAAAAGCCATGAATATCTTGTAAATTATATCCTTATAAACGGTGAGTTCTGATGTCATCAGTTATAAACGGTGAGTTCTGATGTCATTTCTGTCACATGACTCACTGAAATTTGTGTATTATAATAAAGTAACCACAGTTGCAAAATATGAGGATATTAGAATTTACCTCGGAGTTCCATGACCTGTATAAAAACACTCGGCCTTCGGCCTTATAATATCCTTATGTTTTACAATAGGGGTACTTTATTCACTATATAATATACATATATACACACAGCAAATAGTCAAAAATATGCCACACTGTAATAGAAAATAAATACAAAAAAAGTAAAATGACTAGCAAATAATCACATGCAGTATCAATATGGTCTGCACCTTTAGTAACGTATTTCGCTCCTGATTTAATATTATCAAAGTACTTTATAGTACTGAAGAAAAATAGGCACTAACTGGCATGACAGAGTACCAGATAATCTCCCTACTGGGCCATACTATGGCTATACATTTCCAATCTGCCCATTCTTATTCCCAGCATAAGCCTACGTAATATTTAGGGGTACATTTACTTAGGGTCGAATATCGAGGGTTAATTAACCCTCGATATTCGACTGTCGAAGTTAAATCCTTCGACTTCGAATATTCGAAGTCGAAAGATTTAGAACTATTCGTTCGATCAAACCATCGAAGGAATAATCGTTCGATCGAATGATTAAATCCTTCGAATCGAACGATTCGAAGGATTTTAATCCATCGATCGAAGGATTTTCCTTCAATCAAAAAAGGCTTAGAAAACTTATGGGGACCTTCCCCATAGGCTTACATTGAGGTTCGGTAGGTTTTAGGTGGCAAAGTAGGAGGTCAAAGTTTTTTTTAAAGAGACAGTACTTCGACTATCGCATGTTCAAATATTCGAACGATTTTTAGTTTGAATCGTTTTGATTCGAGGTCAAAATCATGGTCGCAGGTCGAAGTAGCCAATTTGATCGTCGAAGTAGCCAAAAAAAACATTCAAAATTCAAAGTATTTTTTATGCTATTCCTTCACTCGAGCGAAGTAAATGTGCCCCTTATTGTAGAGAAAGTGGGCTCTGGCGGTTCTCTGAATAGGGTGAGGGTCCAACTACACAAATAACAGTAACATTATATAATGTGCAGAGAATTCACTTGTTTGGTCCTGTTGTCACAGCTGAAGATCTATAGTGAGGCCACAGTCCATATATTGGCCATAATCGACTTTTCTAGAAAATATCACAACTTGACTCACCTTTCCAACCAACTGAACAATTTCAGCCAAATCTTCCTCTTCTTGCAGAATTTCTTTGGCTTTTGTTCTGAGTGGGACCAGATCGGGGAAGTGCCTCTCATAATATTCATCCAAGGCCCTCATGTATTTGCTGTAACTGATGAGCCAGTTGACGGAGGGGAAATGTTTTCTTTGTGCCAGTTTCTTATCCAAGCCCCAAAAGACCTTTAGAGAAGAAGAACATATAAAGCTTAATCATCAAGCTACTAATTAATAATTGTTATACTCAGGTTCAATGGTACGTCCTTCTTGTACTGACTGGTGGTCATTAGTGATTAGAATGTGTCTAACATCTTATTCTATGAGGCAACTCATTCCATCCCCAACCTCTTTGGTACCTTCTATATATTACTGATTAGTACATATTGGTTCCTTCCACTCAAACTGTCCAAATGCTCACTGGTAACTTCATCCTGCCCTATATCTATTGGCACCATCATCCAACCCTCTATCATTAATATTCTCTACTAATCCTGACTCCATTTCTCATGCTGCCCCAATGCTCATTTACAGCTTCTGTTCAACCTGTACCCCACCCTAATTAATGCTTCCTGAGTATATTGGCCATATTTTCATTGCGGTCAGGTTGTGGCCAACCCTAACATACTTATTCTGCCTTAACTTTCATTGTTTTCTGCTACTTTTCCAGCCCCCAAGCTCATTGGTATTTGCTACTGAAACTGCCACATCTCCCATTGGTAACTGCTATGGAAGACGCATGAAGATTTATTGGTATGTCTCACCATGTCTCACCAATATGCAGTTTAGTACTAAGGGGCACATTGTATTTATGGGGTTTTTTTATAGTTAGTTTTCAAAAAAATTGGAATAGACCAAATCCCAGGGTCTATATTAAGACTCAACTATTTTTTCCATTTTATGAGCCATTAAGTCTCACCTGTACAATTCCCAAAGTGGCTGAAGTTACTGGATCTGAGAAATCCCCTCCAGGGGGCGACACACTGTTGAACAAAAAAAAGTACATTGATTTCTCTTATTTTGGTTTTCAGCCAAAGGTTAAAGGAATTATGTCACAGGAAAACATGTTTGCAAAAAATGTATCAGTAAATAGCACTCCTCCTGAAAAACCTTGTACTAAAATCTGAGCAAACCATTTTTGTTATATATAATGTTGAACTCTTACATGGGGCTAGACATGTTTTTGATTTCCTATGTGCCCTCAGTCATGTGACTTGTGCTCTGATAAACTCAGGTTACCTAAAGGCCGGAGAAGCTTTCAACAATATTTAGGTCAGAATGAACTCAGAAATGATTTCCATTACTAAACCATTCTAACTGATCATTCCCTTATCCGCTCATATGGCTTTAATTATTATCTGTATGCTGATGTACCCAAATATATTTATCCACCCCTTCATTAACAGCTGAAACAGAGGCTGGAATGCCAGTCCATATAAATACTGTATACATCCATACATTACTAAAAATGCTTCCATGCCCCACCTAGTGGTATCTATGAGAATAGCACCCAAGCAGGAAACTGCTAAATCATTTTTAGTAGGAGAAACAATAGTTTATCTGAAAGCATTTACATTTTCCAGTGCTGATTTGAAAGCATTGGGATAGGCACAATGACCTGAGATGCCTCACCAATGTTACTAACTGAAATAATACATTTATTGGTTCAAGAATAACATTTTAATGGTAGAATGAATTAGTGCAAAACTGCACCATAAAAGTCATGACAGAAACCCTATAATGCAGGATTTAAACTCACGCTCCAACAATGCTGACACTGCCTTCTCTATGAGGACTTCCAAGGCATCTGACACGGCCGGCTCGTTCATAAAAGGAGGCCAATCTGGCACCAAGATACGCAGGGTATCCACTGTCTGAAATAGAATTGACATACTTTTAATATACAACTACAATTATAATACATGAGTGATACTCAGAGTTCCCTGTATAACTCAGCCTGCAGCCTTGTGTCTTTATATGGTCACAGAACAACCCCTCAGTGACTTCTAATATCCTTATCATTTACAGTAGGGGGTACATTATCCCTTATAATACATGAGTGATACTCAGAGTTCCCTGTATAACTCAGCCTGCAGCCTTGTGTCTTTATATGGTCACAGAACAACCCCTCAGTGACTTCTAATATCCTTATCATTTACAGTAGGGGGTACATTATCCCTTATAATACATGAGTGATACTCAGAGTTCCCTGTATAACTCAGCCTGCAGCCTTGTGGCTTTATATGGTCACAGACCCCTCAGTGACTTCTAATATCCTTATCATTTACAGTAGGGGGTACATTATCCCTTATAATACATGAGTGATACTCAGAGTTCCCTGTATAACTCAGCCTGCAGCCTTGTGTCTTTATATGGTCACAGAACAACCCCTCAGTGACTTCTAATATCCTTATCATTTACAGTAGGGGGTACATTATCCCTTATATGAGTGATACTCAGAGTTCCCTGTATAACTCAGCCTGCAGCCTTGTGCCTTTATATGGTCACAGAACAACCCCTCAGTGACTTCTAATATCCTTATCATTTACAGTAGGGGGTGCTTTATCGCTTATGTATTTCTGCCTTTCTATGGTAATCAAGGGACCTACCAGCAGGCATTTCAGCCAGGCGTCCAGAAATTTCTCTTAAGGCTTCGGCCCATCTAGAGGTGGAATCGGCCATCATACTGACGTTGTATCCCATATCTCGGAAATATTCAGACAGAGTGATCCCTTAAAGTAAATGGAAAGATAAAAGAAAATATATATATATGAAGCAGGTATGACAGGGCACTGCTCTCTCTTTATTCAAGGGCTTGTAAACCCTTCAAACACCTTTTTTGTTGAATTGTTTTCAGATTGTTCTCCAGAAATAAAGACTTTTTTTTCCATTTTAAAATTTTTACCATTTTTCCAAAATGAAAGTTGAATGTTGGTGTCTCTGGTGTTTGAGTCTGGCAGCTCAGTCATTCAGGTACAGGTTCTGAGCTGTTACAATTTTGCAACATTTAGGGGGATTCTGCTCAATAAAATTTATCAACTAAGTACAGGGTCGGCGACCCCCCTCCCAGGGCTGGTTTAGATGGTGAAAAATTAAACTTTACACTTCATTTTCAATATTAGAAAAACGGTCAAACGTAGAAAATAGAAAGTCATTGGAAAAAGTCTTTATTTCTGGGGAACTGTCTGAAACCAACTGAACTGAAAACTGTTGGAATGTGAAGAACCCCTTTAAAGAACATGAATCATCTCCTAATAAAACTGATGAAGGAGGTTTAGGATGGGGATCTCCTTCTTAGCCCATTCCTTTCAGCAGATGATGGTAAAAGGTTTAGACCATGAGAAGGGAAAGAGCCTCCATGAATATACTTTGTGTAGGTGAGAACTTCTAAAGCCTCGAGGAGAGTCTTTATAAAACACTCATACAACACATTCATTGCACCAAAAAGCTGAAATATTAATTGAATAAAGGAAATGCCCTTGGCCTGTGATGTAGGGAAAGTCAATGTGGGTAAGGTGGGTAGGATTAGGTAGGGAGCTTTCATGAACTTAAGGGAAACATGGTGAATTATAGAAAACATGGATTTATAAAAATTAGAATGACATAACATTAGAACATGGTCTTATGTGAGATCCTGTCTGCATAGTTATTGGCACTAAGTGATCCATCTCACCTGTATATATTGAGGCTTCTCTTGCAGCAACAGGCATGTTAGATGTATTGGCAACCAATGTGGTTCTCTTCATAATGGTCTCAGTCTTCCCACCAACTTCCATGGTAAGCTAGAAATTCCAATAATACCCCAAGTAGTAGTGATTATCAATCTGATGCCAACATGTAACCCAAAGCATTCCAATACTATCACAAGTACCAGTGATTAGATATATCTGACAGAATTCTATTGATTCCAATATTAGCAGAAATCGAGAAGATTATGGAGCATAATGTTCTTTTTTATATTCTATTGACTACAATGACAAGCAAGATATGCAGTGTCCAAATAGGATAACATCTCATTTAAATAACAAAAACATTTAATATGTAGCATAAAGTTCTTACCTCTGGGAAGTCTCTCAAAACCTCAGACATTTCATTTCCTCGCTCCCCACAGCCAACATATACAATGATATCACTGTTGGAGAATTTGGATAAAGCCTGAGAGATAACGGTCTTCCCACAGCCAAAGGCCCCAGGAATAGCTGTGGTGCCTCCTTGGACACACCTGTTGCAGTGAACAGAAAATTATATTGGAATATTGGTACTAAAAAGACACTCCAATATAACAGCTTGAGTGTATAACATTATGAATTTGCTGGAGAGGACAGAGTTACCCAACTTTCCCTAGTTCAGTAGCCACATGTACACAGTCAGGAGACCTTCTCAGATTTTTATATCCACTGGAAAAGACAGAGTTACCCCAATATCTCTAGGTCAGTAGCCACATGTACACGGTCAGGAGACCTTCTCAGTTTTTTTATCTACTTGAGAGGACAAAATTACCCTACTTTCCCTAGCTCAGTAGCCAAGTGTACACCATCAGGAGAACTACTCAGCTTTTTATATCTACTGCAAAAGAACGAGTTACCCCAATATCCCTAGGCCAGAAGCCACATCTACACAGTCAGGAGACCTTCTCAGTTTTTTTTTATCTACTTGAGAGTACAAAATTACCCTACTTTCCCTAGGTTAGTAGCCACATGTACACAGTCATGAGACCTTCTCAGCTTTTTATATCTACTGGAAAAGACAGAGTTACCCCAATATCCCTAGGTTGGTAGCCACATGTACACAGTTAGGAGACCTTCTCAGCTTTTTATATCTACTGGAAAATACAGTTATCCTAGGTCAGTATCTACATGTACACAGCCAGGAGGCTTTCTCAGTTTTTTTTATCTACTGGAGAGGATAAACTCACTATCCCTAGGTCAGTAGCTACATGTACATGGCCAGGAGACCATCTCAGTTTTTTATATCTACTGGAAAAGACAGAGTTACCCCAATATCCCTAGGCCAGAAGCCACATCTACACAGTCAGGAGACCTTCTCAGCTTTTTATATCTACTGGAAAATACAGAGTTACCCTAGGTCAGTAGCCACATGTACACAGCCAGGAGGCTTTCTCCCTTTTTTTTTATCTCCAAGAGAGGACAGTTACCCCACTACCCCTAGGTCAGTAGCTACATGTACACAGCCAGGAGACCTTCTCAGCTTCTTATATCTACTGGAGAGGAGAGTTACTCCACCTTTCCTAGGTCAGTAGCCACATGTGGACAGCAGGATCAATTACCTTTACAAACAATATATGTGACAGACAAACTGGAAAACTATAAATA
Source organism: Xenopus laevis (assembly GCF_017654675.1). Lineage (NCBI taxonomy): Eukaryota > Metazoa > Chordata > Amphibia > Anura > Pipidae > Xenopus > Xenopus laevis. The sequence continues at coordinate 135,408,611 of NC_054385.1, forward strand.
ACATAAGAAAGAAATAAAGAAAGAAAGAAAGAAAGAAAGAAAGAAAGAAAGAAAGAAAGAAAGAAAGAAAAAGAAAGAAAGAAAGAAAGAAAAGAGGTAATATGCAATGATGGACCCCTTTAAATGCACATGACACAATAATATAAAGGAGATTTAGAAGCTTACGGGAAAAGGGCATCCAATACTCTCTGGCCAGTTAAAAGTGGGTAGTTGGCTGGAAGCTTCTCCGCTGAAGGTCGAATCTGACGAACTGGCCAAACTTGGACCATGGTGAGTTTTTCCTTTACTCCCTCAAAATCTAATTCCATCACTACATCCTAAAGGAGAATGTTCCATAGGTTTATTACAGAAGAGGGACAAGCAGTGTGAGTACTATCAGAGTACTATACAAAACATTATTATTTCTAGGATTTTATGTATTTTGGGCAGGACGTTCTCCTGTAAGATTAATGTATAAGCCCATTTATTGTACAACAAATAGGAATATGTGGGCATTTTATAAATACATGTTAATAATAAATAATAATAGGATTATTACATAAAGATGTTCTGTATATGAGTTGTTACTGCTGCTTTGGAACTTCTCAAACAGGTCAGTCCCCCATTTAAATTATTCAAGCGGGACATTCCGCTCCACCATTTCTCTGCCCACCCTGATATAAGCAGGACATTGTGTAGGGTGGCCACAGTGTACCCATCACTTACCTCCCTCTGATTTAGGTTTTTGCAGCTTCTGCCAGGCTACAACATCTATGGTTTTCCCCCTGTACTATTATCTAGTGGGTACTACAAAGGATTATGGGAGAACCATGCAGTGACTTTAGAATAGGAGAGTATGGTGGGCCAGAGCTTTGGGCCTCAGATGTACCTACATTACAGGGGACAGGGCTAAAATCAGCCCAGGAGAAATGACTGGACAGTAGTAACCAGAGAGAGAGAACTGAAGCAACTCTGTGATTAGGATGAGGAGTTACTCACCTAAAGTTGCTCCATGTTGCCTAAGTTGGACCTGCCAGTCACCCTTCCCTGAGTTGTTATTACGCAGCACATAGAGCAATAAGTGTCATGATTTGTAACCTACCGAGATGTCGTAGTTCCCTGGAGGGGCGATGTACGTGACTGTCCCACAGCTGCGAGGGGGCAACATGATTTTATGTTTGATGAGAGAATTTTCCATCACAGTTCCATAGATGTCACCACCAGTTACATGGCTTCCAGCCTGAAGAAGACACAGTTAGATGTGGGAGCAGTAGCCATACTAGTCTCATGCTTCTCTCAGTATCATTTGGGGAGAGTAGGGTGGGTTATATGAGTGCAGCCCCCCTCATGGGTCTGGGGTACAGCTCCACTGAGTCCTGGTGGGTTCCTGTGTCCACGATTTAGCCATTGAACTTGGTGAAAACAAATGATTGGCGCATACTGAGGCATTCTTATGGGGACCCTAATCCTAACCCTAATCTTCCACAAAGAATTTAGCTCAATTCAGAACTTTATCTGAACCCTAATTTGCATTAGGAGTAAATGACCATGATTTGGGGGGAGTCAACAATTTAGGTAATTGCTTGACCAAATGTTACATGATTTTAAGGTTAGGAATCAATTCAGCCAGACATTGGGATTCAGTCGAACCCAAATCCCAACAGTTATTTATATGTAACAATTTATTTGTCAGAACCTGTTGTTTTTTCTAACTGTAACCGACACAGTCATGCTGTGAGTCAATGACAGATTTGACCTGCTCTTATTGGCTGATTCCAGCATGATTTAGCCATTTACAATGCACTACTGGCACAGCATGGACAATAATGTTGGGTTGAGGAAGCACACTAAAAAAATATATTTAATTTTATGACCTCGCTTGACCTTCTGTAACCTTCACATAACCATTATTCCTCCTCACTCAAGGTTCGCACTTTCCTTACCCCAAAAGCTTACTCACCCGAATGTTTTTGTCTGGAAGAAACTCCCACTTTAAGTCCCGTGACAATGCAGTGACATTAATGCCCCTTGGAATGTAAATGCTTTTTGTCAAGTCTGCGATGTCTTTCAGGGGGCGCTGAATCCCATCAAAGATGTTCCCCATTATCCCAGGACCAAGTTCAACAGAGAGAGGCTTCCCTGTCCTCAGCACCGGGTCACCTACAGACACTCCCGCTGAATTCGCAAAGTTCAGGAAATCTTTCCACAATTGTTCTGTTTTAAGAGGGTTCTTAATACCCCAAAATGTATGTAAAATTGCTTAGAAAGCTCTTGGTATTTTTAGAATTACAAGTTGTTTTTAGATATTAGCAGTTTTACACCACTAACACCTTGTTTCTTCTACAGTATCTCTCTCTATTAAGTATCTTAATAAATACACATGTCAGTGTACTCACCTTGTAAAGCAACGAATGTCATTGCAAATCAAAACCTTTGTGGTTGGTGTTGAGGCGGCTTTTAAAGCTAAAGTTATCTGCTCCAACTTGGACTTTTATCAGGTACAAGGAGGCAAATAAGTTATAAGACAGGCTTGAATGGAAAAAAAGGGTAAAATGAATCCCAAATGATATTTTATATATGTAAATAGTAAAAAAATAAAGCAGAAAAGAGTGGGACCCTTATTATAAGAGGTGGGTCAGTTAGTTGATGAGAACAAAGCAAATAATAATACTATGAGTGTGTGCCACGTGGTTTTATGTGTAATAGATCTTGCCAGACTAACTTAATTTCTTTTTATGAGAAGGTGAGCAGGGACCTCGATTCTGGGATGGCAGTGGATGTGATTTACTTAGACTTTGCTAAAGCATTTGATACAGTGTCACACAGAAAGTTACTGGTTAAATGAAGGAATGTTGGCCTGGAACATAGTATTTGTACCTGGATAGAGAACTGGCTAAAAGATACACTACAAAGAGTGGTGGTAAATGGAACATTTTCTAATTGGACCAGTGTTGTTAGTGGAGTACCGCAGGGCTCTGTACTAGGTCCCTTGCTTTTCAACTTGTTTATTAATGACCTGGAGGTGGCCATTGAAAGTACTGTTTCTATTTGTGCAGATGATACTAAATTGTGCAGAACTATAGGTTCCATGCAGGATGCTGCCACTTTGCACAGTGATTTGTCTAAACTGGAAAACTGGGCAGCAAACTGGAAAATGAGGTTCAATGTTGATAAATGCAGGTTATGCACTTTGGCAAAAATAATATAAATGCAAGTTATACACTAAATGGCAGTGTGTTGGGAGTTCCCTTAAATGAGAAGGATCTTGGGGTCTTTGTAGATAACACGTTGTCTAATTCTGGGCAGTGTCATTCTGTGGCTACTAAAGCAAATAAAGTTCTTGTATAAAAAAGGGCATTAACTCAAGGGATGAAACATAATTGTGTCTCTTTTTAGGTCCCTGGTGAGGCCTCATCTGGAGTATGGGGGCAGTTTTGGACTCCAGTCCTTAAGAGGGATATAAATGAGCTGGAGAGAGTGCAGAGACTAAGTGCAACTAAACTGGTTAGAGGGAGGGAAGAGTTAAATTATGAGGGGAGACTGACAAGGTTGGGGTTGTTTTCTCTGGGGGAAAAAAGGCGCTTGTGAGGGGACATGATTAGACTTTACAAGTACATTAGAGGACATTATAGACAAATAGCAGGGGACCTTTTTACCCATAAAGAGAATCACGTACCAGAGGCCTCCCCTTCAGACTAGAGGAAAAGAAGTTTCATTTAAAGGAACAGAGTAGGGGGTTCATCACAGTGAGGACAGTGAGGTTGGGGAATGCACTGCCGGGTGATGATTCAGTTAATGACTATAAGAGGGACTTGGATGATTTCTTGGACAGACATAATACAAAGGCTATTGTGATACTAAACTCTATAGTTAGTATAGATATGGGGATATATCATTTATGTGACAGTAGGGAGGGGTCAGTAAGTACAGGTCACTGCTCACCTTCTCATAAAAAGAAATTAAATTAGTCTGGCAAGATCTATTACACATGTGGCACAAAGTCATTTAGCACATTTTACCAACATGGGCTCCCGCCCTCTTTAGGAAGACCTGCCCCAGCTGTAGGCTGAATATGTAAGAAAGGATTTGATTGGCTGAGCCCCAGCTCTATACACTCCACAAAAGGATACAGGTTTCCTCATAGACCTGAATGGTGGCCAGATCTCCCTCCAATCGGATAATCTCTCCCACAAGTTCTGCGTGGCCCACACGTACCAACTCATACATGGCAGCTCCGGCCATCTGCGAGGCTATGACCACTGGTGGGGAAGCCAGAGAATCAGTCACTAGTCCCACTCACCTTCATTTATATATACTGTGTCTTTATAGAGCTTGAAATCTAACACTACCCAAGACTTTCTACAGTTGGAATAAACACTGGAAATACTGAGCACCCCAATACTGCACCTGGATTTCCTACAGACCAAGTCCAGGTATGGGATCTCTTATCCCTAAACCCATTATCCATAAACTGAATTACGGAAGGGCCATCTCCCATAGACTCCATTTTAATCAAATATTTCAATTTTTTTTAAATGATCCCATAATAACAGTATCTTGTACTTGATTCCAACTAAGATATTATTAATCCTTATTGGAGCCAAAATAACCCTCATCGGTTTTTTTAATGTTTAATGAGTTTCGGTAAGTAGGTAATTACATTTAAGGTATGGAGGTCTATATTATGGAAAAACCCCATATCCAGAAATCTCTAGGTGGTCCAAAGCATTCTGGAGAACATAGGGGGGTTCTTCATTATTACTTTGGAACCTGGTGGATTTCTACTCTCTATAACGAGTAGTGATGGGTGAATTTGTCCCATTCGCTTTGCCATTTGTTATTTCCTTCCTCCTCGATTAACTTTACAATGAATTTACACTGACCCTAATTAGCCCATAATGGACTTTTATTACCTGGACCAGACACTCCATGAACAAATCCCAGCATGCTCTCCTTCTCCTCATCTATGAGTTTGGGCAGTTTGGAGAAATCCATCTTTGCACCCCCTGCAGGTAATACACAAGGTTAGTCGTTGGGGTACAATCATGATTTATGTGACAATGTAATTGTCTTTCCCGGGGGTTCATTGATTATGAAAAAAACGATTTTTTTTTTGGGTTAGAGGAGCACATTACCCTTCTCTCTCTAGTTACCCACAAAGGGAACGATTGTATTTGTTGGTGATTGAGGATGAACGTTGGGTGGAGGTTACACTGGCCCAGGCCCCACTTGCCCCATAATGTGGGTCACACTCAGACACTGGTTTCTTCTGGACATTTCTGAGATTATCATGAGAACAAAGGAGAGAAGTGTGAGGGGGAGAAATGGGCAACACCAAGTGGTCTAACCTGCCAAATGGGGGGCCTGGACTGGACCTACAGTCACACACAGGGTCTGTTAAATGGACCGGGCCCCACAAATGTGTGTTTTGCTGGGGGGCCATGAAAATGGTGCTGCTTTTTAGTTCCCCAGGACTGGATACTAAACAAAAATAGCACAAATGTGTCTGTCATATAAGAATCTACTCAATCATTAGACAGTGTTCCCTCTCGCTGGTCTTTGCCTCTGTCTACTGAAATGCTCTTTTGTCTCTCTGTAAGAAACTGTGTGCAGAGCAGTTAGAATTAGGGAGCGGAGGGTTGTTGTGTGCAAAGATAACACAGGAGTGTACACTGGCAATAACACAAGGTGTATCTGTCCCCAATCATAGTCTTGTACTGACCTCTAGTGCTGGACTCCTGCATTGCATCTGTTCTCTTTGGGTTTTAATATTTACTGTAAACACTGACTCTTGTTTCCCCCAAAAGTGAGTTGTTTGTGGTACAAACAGAGACTGATCTGAACTGATTTAGCCTTTGTACATACAGTATATGTAGGGTTAGAATTCAGTGTATAACTCTGGAATAAAAAACTTAAAGGGTTGTTCGCCTTCAAACAACTAGTTGTTTTCAGACAGATCACCAGAAATAAAGACTTTTTCCAATAACTTCCTATTTTCTATGTGTCACCGTTTTTCTAACATTGAAGTGTAAAGTGTCATTTTTCACCTTCTAAAGCAACTCTGGGAGGGTCGCCGACCCTGTAAACTTAATGGATACATTTAGTTGATCCATTTGTTATGTCTGTCCCTGCTGAGCAGAATCTCTGGGTTTCATTACAGGCAGCTGTTAGACTTGATACAATAGTTACTGATACTCCAGAGATGAGAAATGGATCAACTCAATGTTGTAAAGTTGTAACAAGAGTCAGCACCTGAATTACTGAGCTGTCACTCAAACACCAGAGACTCCAACATTCAACTTTACACTTTAGAAAAACAGTAAAAAATAAATAGTGGAAAGTAATTGAATGTTTGGAAGGTGAACAACCCCTTTGATATAAGATTTTGCTGTAGCCGCCATGAATGTGAAAACTACAAATAGTGCCCAAGGGTTAGTACATGAGAACATTTCACTTGGGAGAACAAACTACAACATTCAACCTTGAGCCAAGAATATTACACCAAGCGAGACAAATGGAAAAATTCCATAAGGGGCCGAAAGGAGCAGAAGAACAAAATACAAGAAAAATACTCCATCTGCTTTGGTCCTCTCTCACTTGTCTTTCCAATTAGATTGTAAGCCTTTTGGAGCTGTGGTTTCATATCAACTGTTTATAGAAACTCCCAACAAGTATTTATGTCTACTGTCTAATTTCTAATGGCTCATCCCCTGTCTGTGTGTATGGAGTGTACAGCACTGGGTGCACTTGTGGTGCTAAATAAATACATATAGAAATACAAATAGAAATACAAACAGAAATAGAAATACAATAGAAATACAAATAGAAATACAATAGAAATACAAATAGAAATACCTATAGAAATAGAAATACCTATAGAAATAGAAATACAAATAGAAATACAATTAGAAATACTTATAGAAATACCTATAGAAATAGAAATAGAAATACATATAGAAATACCTATAGAAATACATATAGAAATACATATAGAAATACAAATAGAAATACAAACAGAAATAGAAATACAATAGAAATACAAATAGAAATACAATAGAAATACAAATAGAAATACCTATAGAAATAGAAATACCTATAGAAATAGAAATACAAATAGAAATACAATAGAAATACAAATAGAAATACCTATAGAAATAGAAATACCTATAGAAATAGAAATAGAAATACAAATAGAAATACAATAGAAATACAAATAGAAATACCTATAGAAATAGAAATACAAATAGAAATACAATTAGAAATACAAATAGAAATACTTATAGAAATACCTATAGAAATAGAAATAGAAATACATATAGAAATACCTATAGAAATACATATAGAAATACATATAGAAATACAATAGAAAGTGCAGAGCAGGAGGCAGGGAATGAGGGAATCGCACAATCCAGACCTTGAGACTTGTCCCTGTTCCTTGTGTTGGATCCAAACTCTCAGCTCCCTCTATACAAATCCTCTGTGGGTCACTACATTATGTTCTGCTTTATATTGGGACAGAGTCTGGGGGTGGATATTTGCCCAAACCGGTTCCTACATAAAGTGTCTGTGTAGAAGGTTCTCAAGGTGACTTGCAGGGCACCCGATTCCCCATCACACAGGGACTGTGTACAGTAAACACCTCCAGTACCAGATCCGGCTGCTTTTATTTATATTGTACACGGACTCTCTATTGTCTTCTCCCAGCCAGGTCTCTCTGTATCCCAATACTCTGATACTCTGTATGTCTGTCCCTTCTCATTAGTCATTATTACTCATTTACTGGGGGGAGCAGTGCTTATAAAAACTGACCAACTGCACAGATTCATTTCAATCATTTTACGAGCAGAATATATATCAGTAATACTCCCTGTACCTTCTGTTCTACCCACTGGCCTTGTGCAGCCCAATAATAACATCTCAATTATACAATGGTTATACATATAGTCTATAATTCTTATGTGCAGCCTGACAGCCAGTTAGGGGGAGATTTGGGGTGAGTGCTTATTTGTACCCTGGAACTATAGCAGGGTGACTGTTACCCCAATGTTTCTATATATCTGTAACCTTGTTATGAGCTAAGGGGGCCCAGTCTGAAGGTCAGTTAGGGGGAGATTTGGGGTGAGTGTTTATTTGTACCCTGGGTACCCCTGGAACTATAGCAGGGTGACTGTTACCCCAACGTTTCTATATATCTGTAACCTTGTTATGAGCTAAGGGCCCAGTCTGAAGGTCAGTTAGGGGGAGATTTGGGGCGAGTGTTTATTTGTACCCTGGGTACCCCTGGAACTATAGCAGGGTGACACCCCAATGTTTCTATATATCTGTAACCTTGTTATGAGCTAAGGGGGCCCAGTCTGAAGGTCAGTTAGGGGGAGATTTGGGGTGAGTGCTTATTTGTACCCTGGGTACCCCTGGAACTATAGCAGGATGACACCCCAATATTTCTATATATCTGTAACCTTGTTATGAGCTAAGGGAGCCCAGTCTGAAGGTCAGTTAGGGGGAGATTTGGGGTGAGTGCTTATTTGTGCCCTGGGTACCCCTGGAACTATAGCAGGGTGACACCCCAATGTTTCTATATATCTGTAACCTTGTTATGAGCTAAGGGGGCCCAGTCTGAAGGTCAGTTAGGGGGAGATTTGGGGTGAGTGTTTATTTGTACCCTGGGTACCCCTGGAACTATAGCAGGGTGACACCCCAATGTTTCTATATATCTGTAACCTTGTTATGAGCTAAGGGGGCCCAGTGTGAAGGTCAGTTAGGGGGAGATTTGGGGTGAGTGCTTATTTGTACCATGGGTACCCCTGGAACTATAGCAGGGTGACACCCCAATGTTTCTATATATCTGTAACCTTGTTATGAGCTAAGGGGACCCAGTCTGAAGGTCAGTTAGGGGGAGATTTGGGGTGAGTGCTTATTTGTACCCTGGGTACCCCTGAAACTATAGCAGGGTGACTGTTACCCCAATGTTTCTATATATCTGTAACCTTGTTATGAGCTAAGGGGGCCCAGTCTGAAGGTCAGTTAGGGGAAGATTTGGGGTGAGTGTTTATTTGTACCCTGGGTACCCCTGAAACTATAGCAGGGTGACTGTTACCCCAATGTTTCTATATATCTGTAACCTTGTTATGAGCTAAGGGGGCCCAGTCTGAAGGTCAGTTAGGGGGAGATTTGGGGTGAGTGCTTATTTGTACCCTGGATACCCCTGGAACTATAGCAGGGTGACAACCCAATGTTTCTATATATCTGTAACCTTGTTATGAGCTAAGGTGTTTCTCATTAATGAGAACTTTGTGAGGTGAACAGAACCTTTGGATACACAGGTGTTCACCGATGCCCTTTTGGGGCCCCAGGCTTTCTGCTGCAGAAGCCAATAAGGAAGTGCGTAGCCAAAAGAGAAAACGAGGCACCATCAGGGATCAAGAGAAAATATAGTCAGGGTCAGGCAAAAAGTTCAAGGCAGGCGGCTGAAGTTGCAGTCGGATTATCAGGCAAAAGGTCAAAACCAGAAAGTCAAAAATATGGAAAAAAGCTTGAGCAGGAACAGATAAACCGAAGCCTTGCTTGGGCACTTTAAAAATGGTGTTTGGGCTTTTTTAAAGAGAATTTCGCACCAAAGTTTGAGTGTCAAGTGTTGTGTCGCTCGGCGTCAGATGGCAGCGACTTGATACTGGCGTCCATTATCCTTGGATGACGTCAGCGCCAAATGCCAGCACCCCTTCAGATGAGCAGCGACGTGCTGGGAGGTAAGGACAGGAGGAAATCTCCCGGAGCGTCTTACAGTACCCCCCTCCCTTTAGGATCAACCACCGGGAGCTCCCAAAACTTGTCAGGAAATTTTCTATGAAAAATTTGGATTAGACGAGGAGCATGTGTAACAGAAGGATTAACCCAAGACCCTCAGGTCCAAATACTTTCCAATGGACGAGATACTGAATTTTGCCTCTCGACTTCCTGGAGTCTAGGAATTCTTGCACCTCAAATTCATGATGGTTGTCGAGAAGAATGGGAGCAGGGGGAGGCTGCTCAACTGAAAAAATGTTCTTGATGAAAGATTTAACCAAGGAAACATGAAAAGAATTTGAAATGTTCATGGAAGAAGGTAGCTCCAAACGAATAGACATTGGATTGATTACCTCCTTAATCTTGAAAGGACCCACAAAACGAGGACCAAACTTGGGAGATGGCAAACGAAGTTTGATGTTCTTCGTGGAAAGCCAGACAAAATCTCCAATCTGGTAGGATGGACTAGCACAATGGTGTTTGTCGGCCACAGTTTTCTGAGAAGAGGAGGCTTTCAAAAGAGACTGATGAGCTTTGGACCAGATGGTTTTGAAATCACAAACCATGGCATCTGCTGCAGAAATCTCAGATTTGAAGAGCTCAGGTGGAAGGGCAGAAGGATTGTAGCCAAAAACAGAAAAGAATGGAGAGGATCCCAGCAAATAATGTTGCAAGTTATTGTGAGCAAACTCAGCCCAAGGAAGAAGATCAACCCAATCATCCTGATTTCGGGAAATAAAGCATCTTAGAAACTGTTCTAGGATTTGATTGGTCCTTTCAGTCTGTCCATTGCTTTGTGGATGATAAGCGGAGGCAAAATCCAACTTGATCCCCAAATATTTAGAGAAGGCCCGCCAGAACCTGGATACAAATTGTACACCCCGATTAGACACAATAGACTGTGGAACACCATGTAAGTGGAAAATCTCCATAATAAAAACTTGAGCGAAGCCAGCAGCAGAAGGAAGTCTTTTCAAGGGAACAAAATGAGCCATCTTCGAGAATCTGTCAACAACTACCAGATTAGTAGTAATATCCGAAGATTTAGGTAGATCCACAATAAAATCCATGGCAAGGTAATGCCAAAGTTGAGAGGGTACGGGTAAGGGTTGAAGAAGACCACAAGGTAGGGATCGAGGAGACTTCTGCTGTGCACATACCATGCAGGCGGAAACAAAAAGCATCTTTGGCCAAAGAAGGCCGCCAACAATACCTTGAGAGGAATTTGTGAGTCTTCTTGATACCAGGATGTCCAGAGATTTTAGAGAAATGAGCTCATTCAAGAACTTGAGTGACCCTTTGTTGGGGTACGAAGATCTTGCCGACAGGACACTCAAGAGGATGTTCCACATTAGGCAAATCTGACCATGAAAGGGACGTAGGCCCAACGAGCCTAGCGGGGATTAAGTCTTCTAGCAGAAGAAATATATTTCAGATTTTTATGGTCAGTCAAAGCGGTAATATGTTCCTTAGCCCCTTCTAACAGATCACATCACTCCTCCAAGACAAACTTAATGGGCAAAAGCTTGCGGTTACCCACATCATAATTCCACTCGGCAGGAGAAAAATTTGAAAAATAAGCACAAGGAAGAAGAGCCCCCTGAAATTCAGCATGCTGAGACAAGACAGCCACAGGGGAAAAAAAAACGGACCCCCCCACCCCAGGTAGACCTCCTTCCCTCCTCCACCCAGGCTAACTACCCCCCAGGGAAATGCCCCATTCTTTGTACTGACCCCTCGGTGCAGATTCTTCCAGAGGAGTTCCACGCATCCATCTTCTGGCTTCTCTGTAAGCTGACTGAGAGTTCGGCAATTTCCGTGTATTCCACGCATGCGCAGTTGTCGCCAACCGGTAAACTGCTCCAATTGTGCATTTACAGAAAATACTGATCTCTCAAGTCAACTTACAGAGGAGCCAGAAGATGGATACATTGAATTCTTCTTTAATAATAAACACACAGCAGACAGACCAGACTCAACACTTTTCCGTAGAACACACTTTGGTTGTATCCGAGCCCCTCATATATTGAAAAGACCTAGTGGTTAAACAATTCTGCACAATTGTATGGGGTGCCGTTTGTCCCAAATACATTCTGTATACAAAACTATCCCTAATACACAGAATGAATGTCTCTCATGGTATATAAGTATTTGTGACCATACACAGAGAAAAAAATATACAAAAGACTTATTTCTATTAAAGAATGAGAACAAAATGTGGTTAGTGCACAAAAGGATGTCATTATATCACAAACTCCATTCTGTACATTTAACAAGCAATCTGTCTCACAAATGTATAACCTCCATGTAACGGACGCACTTATGTGCAAAGTTACTTACAGAATGAATTATGTAAAAACAAAGATGGACATAATATATAATAGTGTAAGTAACTAGTGCTTGTCAAGCTAGATTTGACTGACAAAATAGATATCTGTGACAAAAAGCAAGATTTCATAGTACAGGATTCATTCTTTCCACAAAATGACAGTTTTGTTCCACAAAACAGATAAAATAACCATTCTGTGAAGCAACACTGTCAGTCACATTCCTGAACCAATAAGAACAAAGCTTATTGCCATATACAAACAAGATGATCCATTTTGTTAATTTCTTTTGGTCAGATAAAAAGTCCTTAGGGGCATCACTTAAAACATATTTTTTTAAAAAAAATTCCAATAGAATGTATTGGGAGGAAACATTCATAAGAACTGGAACAGTACATAAGTAAGTACATAATTTATATTTTCTGAAAAATGCTCCACCACAATAAGATATAAAACAAGATTGAATTTCTAATTTTTAAGATTTCGATAAATAAAATAAAAGAATTTAACATACAAGAATCTTTGAATATCAGGAAAAAATTTTCCCCCCATTTTCTTTTGCTCTAATAACCTTTAATCGACTTAACTTTTCCATCTAAGAAATGCATAAGAAAATAAAACATAATCTGATTATTCTCTTCATATTTAGAGTAGAAGGAGGACAACTCATTGCAATATACAACATCATTGGCAACAATACTGTGTCAGTCCTCTAAGTGACCAATACTGTAATTTTCTTTGCATTTCTCCCAGTAAAATATCCCAATTAGGTTGACCATCATTTTTTGCATTAAAAAGAATTCCTAAAATGTTTATTCCTTTGTCTTGTATTGTCACTTCACAATTAACATTTTCCCAATTACCTATCCCCAAACACTCACATTTATTTACATTTAGCTTAAACCCAGATGCTTGACAATAAAATTTTGTTAACAAAAGAGCTCTTTGAATTGCGGCCGGCTTTTCACAGAAAATGGTTACATCGTCCATGTATGACACAACTTTAATTTGAACACCGTTACCACCCGGTACCGGAACTCCTTTCACCATTTTCTCTTTTCTCAAAGCACATAACAATGGTTCTAATGCACATATAAATAAGATAGGGGATAATGGACATCCCTGTTTAACACCACTCAAAAGGGGAATTTCACGTGTCCTATTACCATTTATTTGAATTTCACACACAGTTTGACAATAAATTGCATGGATTTGATTTAACATCAGGTAACCCCATTTTCTTTAAAGCTGCAAAAACTGATGGGAAACGTGATCATACGCCTTTTCGAAATCTAAGGACAAAATTGCTAAATTTTGCTTACGGTCATTAGAATACCATATTATATCCCGGATTAGGGACAAATTATCCCAAACATATCTTCCGGGCACCCCACATACCTGATTATAAAGAATTACTTTTTTGATTACCAACTTGAAACTGTTTGTTAATAATTTAGCAAAAAAACATAATCAGAATTTAATAAAGAAATTGGACGCCAATTTTTAATATCAGAGTATCACCTTTTTCTCCAAGATAATGGTAAAACCTTAGCATAGAAACATTCACTAAAAAGACCCAACACATCCTCCTTTATAATTTCCCAAAATTTCATATAAAATTCACTTTCAATACTGTCCAAACCCGGGGTTTTTCCCCCAGCAGCACTTTTATTGACCTAAAATTTTCTTTTCAGTAAAAACCTTTGACAAAATGTCACAATCAGAATCATCTAGAACACTTTCAATATTACTTATACAATCATTGAAAAACACCAGATCTACAACCTTTTCATTAAATAACTCTGAGTAAAAATCGGTGGCCACCTTAAGTATACCATCCATGGAAGTTTGACCGTTCAAACATTCAATATTTTTTTCCCAGAATCCAATTTTTTGAAAAAGAATTGTGTGCATTTCCATTTTCTTCCAGAAACTTAATCTGGCTATTAAAGATAATTTCTTTCCCTTATGATAAGACATTAGGGGGCAAATTTATCAAGGGTCGAATATCGAGGGTTAATTAACCCTCGATATTCGACTGGGGAATTAAAATCCTTCGACTTCGAATATCGAAGTCGAAGGATTTTGCGCAAATAGTTCGATGGAACGATCAAAGGAATAATCGTTCGATCGAACGATTCGAAGGATTTTAATCCAACGATCGAAGGATTATCCTTCGACCAAAAAAAGTTAGGCAAGCCTACGGGGACCTTCCCCATAGGCTAACATTGACTTCGGTAGCTTTCAGGTGGCGAACTAGGGGGTGGAAGTTTTTTCTTAAAGAGACATGGCCGAATAGTCTAACGATTTTTAGTGTGAATCCTTCGATTCGAAGTCGAAGGTCGAAGTAGCCAAAAAAACACTTTGAAATTAGAAGTTTTTATACTTCGAATCCTTCACTCGAAGTTAATGAATTGGCCCCTTAGTATTTTCATTTTTAACCATGACAATATAATTTGAAACATCAATTCCAACCTCTTTTAATTTGTATAGAGTTTGGAGACGAGCATTCAAAAAAGAATAATACCTTCTCCTTTCCTTAGCTTTTTCTTTACCACGGGAGATAAAAAAAACTTTAATTTTTAACTTTATTTTCTCCCACCAACACATAAAGCTTTCTTGTGGTGATTTTTGTTTTCTCCACTGAGAATATTTATTTTTAAAATTCTCAATAACCACAGGGTCATCTAGTAAAGACACATTCATTTTCCAGTCGTTTTTATCAACCTTTTGTGTTCCCAAGCATGACACCTTAACCAATAATAAATCATGATCAGAAAAAATATTTTGTACCAAAGTAGCACTAATAGGATCCAAATTCTGCGACACAAAGGCAAAATCGATCCTTGAACTTACATTCCCATTTGTCCAAGTGTAACCAGGTTGATTTTTATTGCACTTTGCCCACACATCAGTAAAACCTAGATCAGATACCATGTTTTTTAAATAATTAGCTGATTTATCCATTGTTATGTTCACAGCCCCCCCAGCCCTCTTCTCCCCGGGTAAAACACAATTAAAATCACCCAATAAAAACATTGGCTCAGAACCAGGTAAGAACAAATTCAAAGTAGCAAAAAGATCAGATCTTAATTCTATTCCAGGTGATTCATACACATTCACAATTTTAAAAAATATATCATTAAAGGATACTTTTACCAAAACCACTCTCCCAGGTATAATATCATGAACTGCTTGAATTTTAAAATCATGACCTTTAAAAAGAATAACCACACCTGAAGCTTTACCATCGTTACCACCTGACCAAACCGATGGACCTAAACTCCATTCAGTTTTTAATAAATCAAAGTTTGGCATAAAATTTAAATGACACTATTTCAGACATAAAAAATGGAAATCAATTGTTTGTACGTAATCGGAAAAAGCAGCCCTCCTCTGAGGACTCTTTATGCTCCTGACATTTAAGGAGCCAGTTTTAAAGATAAGGGTCATAAAAGAAAATCATATTACCCATTACCATGAAACTCAGATCCATTTGGTGGTTTAAACCCTGAACACTGCACACCAGATGACTCAGCTGAAACCTCCATCTCATCAAGAGATGATACGTCCTCCTCAGAGGAAGGAAACTGATTAATATCCTGTGTTGGATTTTTAGCTTTTTTCCTTCTTCTTTTTCTTCTTGGTTTGTCTACTTTTTTTGGCCTTCGGAACACCAGTTTTGGCCTCTGGAGGAACCTTAGACCTAAGCTTTTGTTTCACATTTTCCTCATCAGACCTAGAACCTTCAGTGGTAGCAGCAGAGACACCTCACACCTCCATCCTCAGGTTCTGCAAGTAAATCAGTGATCTCATTAGCATTTACCTGCCTGGCTACTTTTGTCCTATTTGCATAAGATGTTGGACAAACGCAGTATACATGCCCACTTTTACCACAAAATGTACAAAAAAATTGATACACAGCCAGCTGTAACATGATCTTTAGACCCTCAATGAAGATATATTTCTATGTTACAATCTTCTTGTACATGCCCGTAACATCGACATTTCCTACAAAATATTGGTTGATCCCTAAAAAAAATATAACCCTTATTAGGGCCAATCATGAAATTTGCAGGGGGTGTGATTGGCCTCCAGGGCCGGTCTTGTCAGCTTTTAAGATGACCACAAACTCAACTCATTTGTAGCCTTGCCAATATATTTCACTAACTTGCAGAATCTCAGTAGAAAAAGAGAAATATCTTCAATTGGCACATGTGGGTTGTACATGTGTACAAACAAAAGCTTAGTATCTTGGGTGTATAACAAAGAAACTTTTATACCTTCCAGAAGGGGATCATCTTTATGCTGAGAATAGACTGATGGAAATTCTGGCAGACGACTTGGCTTACGAAGGTAACGTCATAGACACCCGCCTTTGGAAAATCCTGGATGTACAAGATATCCTCTTTCTTTAGACCACAAAGGCCAAAAAGAATCTTTTCTCATTGGTCTATTTCTCCACGGAATTTCTCCACCACCACCACCAACTTAACAGAATCTTTCATCCACACCTCAGGTAAAGTCTGAACATGAACATCAGTCTGGCTTGTCATAACGATCGCAGAAAGCAATCAGGTCACCACCGACATGGCATGTATCAAGCTGTACCCAGAAAGCTTCAACTTTTCCATCCCGTGAACCATAGTGAGAGAAAAACCTTCTCTTCATTTCCATATCAGTCAAAGTTAACCAATCACAAGAGGACTTTCCATTCCATGTCAAACACTGCTGTCATGACAATGCTGATGTGATAACTATGCATGGTGTTAATTGTTTTTTTGTTTATTACTGTTTATTGTGGATGTATCAAGCTGGAAAATAAAATATTTTTTTAAAAAAAAACACTGGTTGTCAACAACATAGCCATTTGCCTATTAGAGATTATCCACTTAAATGAAAAAGTACATTTTTTTATTACAAAAGTACAAAAGAAATATACAAAAAAAATCAATCAACATAACATAATTACAATCACAAAAATAGAAAAAAAAAATTTCTTCTAATTTTCAAGTAAATTTTAACTACCGGTATAAGAAATCCATGCTTTCCATTTCTTGATTTTCCAGATGCCCTCAGCATCAATTCCGAACTTGTTTCTGTCTGAAAGAACATAAATAAACAGTCTCCCACAAATCCAACCCACACATTCAGTTTCAGTAACCTCATTTTTCTTGAATACTTGTACATTTCTCGAGTCCCATAATACTTCTTTTATACAGTTTACAATAAACGCCAATTTCCTTTCTTTTATCAGTCATTCCTAAACTATACATCATCATAGTAAAAGTCCCACCAGTCAAACCTTTAATCAACATTCTCATCTTCTTCCATATATTTTTTTGCATAAGCACATTTCCAATAAACACACATATTCGGAATGTTCTGTGACTGACAAGAAGCAGCACTATGACATGGTCAACCACACTTGTTGCACTGGGTCAATCTCCTTTCAGAGAACATGCGTTCTGTGTATGCCTGAATAGCCAACAATTATGACAGAAAAGAGACATCCCAGAGTAAAAGTACTTCTATAGATAAGAAAATTGCTTGAACCCCTCAATCCTTCTAAATTGTGCCAAAATATAACAAAAAAATTATTTTACCATTCCATTAGGCCTCCTCATTTCTCACATAATGTGAAAAATGGGCATCTGAACAGTAACATTCAAGGAAGATAATGATATTGACTGTGTTGATGTGCATTGTATGCATGGACAACCAAATGTAAGCCAACTTGACCATACAAGTAAAAGCACTGCATAGAATGCCAATGTCAATGTGCTATGGAAGTGAAGGTGACAGTGTTCACTCCGTGACTTTTTTGATCCTGAAGCACAGGATATCATCACTCTTAATGTGGAGAACTTCAAACAGAACCTCCTGAACAACAAACCGCAGGCCCTTCTGTGGATTATGTTCCTCCTCCACCTCAAAATGGATGGTGTTCTTCAGAAGGGTCTCCCCGGATGGAAATATGTAGGAGAATATCAGTGGGAAAGGTTCCAGACATCAACAAAGATAAAAAACTAATACACAGCCAAACCACTTCCACCAACACATCATCTCTTGTTCCCTAGGAATATCCTTTTACCCAACAGTAACATGGGACATAAATTTCAATGAAAAGATGTCCCGATGCAAAGTAAAGAGGTAAATGGGTAACAAGATCAAGGCTTTCACCTTAATATAGGCCAAGAAAACAACTTAAAATCTTGTGTGGGCTCATATGGATCAAAATCAAGTCTCTAATCAACCACCTAGTGATCACAATTCATTACCCTGTCCTCTTCCACAACAGCAGTAGATTGGTGAAGTCCACAAGTAAATTAGATAAACAAGACTGAGGAAGAGGGGCTCTGAATACATTTCAGCAGTTGGGTGAGATAATTCAGAGATATATCTAGAGATAATTCAGAGGTGTAGGGTGGGCAGAGGTAACTGCTTTGCACAGGGTCATAAACAGGGATGGGCATAGTGGCATGGTAGAGGAACACTTGGTGAGGTGTATACGCCTGGTGGCAATATTCATTATGGACTGGAGAGGTGGGAAAGGTGAATTAATAGAAATTTAGTGTCATCTAGACATGATCATATGAGAGAATAAATAAGCATTTTGGCAGTATTGTGGGTGATAAATGATCATATTTTGGATATGTTACTTAGGTAAAAGTGACTGGATATAAGGAGTGAAGAACTAGGATTACCCCAAGTCATCAGGCCTGGTGTGATGGGGTGATAGTGGAATTGTTAACTATGATAGATACTTCTAGGATGTTATGCGTTTTAGTTGGGGAAAAAGAAGAATTTCAGTTTTAGAAAGTTTTCATTTAGCACTGTGACATATAAGTAGAGAAAGCAGACAGCCAGGAAGAGAATTCATATTCTGGGTTGAGATCATGAGAGGAGAATAGATCTGAGTATCAACAGCATAGAGGTGGGATTGGAGACTATATGAGTTAATTCATTTTTCAAGGGATGAAGTATAGAGAGACAATAATAAGGGGCCAAGGACAAGCCCTTGAGGAACCACAACAGAAAGAGGTGGGGAGAAGATGATATTATGTTGTAAGAGAAACTGAAGGAAATGTTAGTGAGGCAAGAAGAGAACCAGGACAGTAATGTGTGACCAGACCAAGAGAGACACTGAAGGCAAGTGGAGGAGGAGAGGATGATCCAAAGTGTCAAATGCAGCTAAGAGATAAAGCAGTGTTAGATTGTTAGAAGTGATTGTTGGTTTTCACTATTAAAAGGTCAATTAAGGCACCATCAGTGGAGACTTGTTGCCTGAAACCAGAATGTAGGGGCTCCAGCAGGTTATTGTCAGTCAGTTATAGACTGGGTGTTGAAGCAGTTCAGAGTTGAAAGGTATCAGAGGTTATTGAGATTGGAGGAATAAAGTGTAGATATTATATATAAGGGTTATGTATGAACTACAATGATTATAGAACAGGACACTACCACAGAACAACTGTGTTAAACTTCAAGGTTAGAGGCTTTTCTACTAAGAACAGGGAATATATCTGTTGCCTCAAATCAGAAGAATTCTTAGTGCAAGGTTAGGAAAGATACATATAGTCTCAGCCACTGCTCACATACCATTCTGGACACTCACTGTACTATCACAGCACATGGACTTATCTGGTTACTATACTAAGCTTACAAAGGCTTATACGGACAGATGGACAGAAAGGCACAATTCTGTTAAACAAAGGACACTGATTGGATGTCACAGGATCAGCCCCATGAGGGAAGAAATGGTTAAATGGTTGTATGTTATATTACTAATGTCCCCCAACATCCTCACGAGCTTTCAGGACATATGAGCATTTATTTAATACTTTGTATTGTAATATTCTGTATTAATGTATACCTCAAATAAAGCTGTCTGGTTAAGTTCCTTTGTGAATCTGATTGGTTCAAGTCAGGCCCAGGGGGAACTTCGGGCCAGGCTCAATTTGAGTAAGTATTTATTTAAATCCAAGAGGGACTTACTCATTGTGGGGGAGAATCTTATATGACACACCGGCACAACATGGGTAATTCCAGCAGGTAAAACCTTGCTCGTTTATTGCGGATGCAACATTTCGGGGCGTGACCCCTTTCTCAAGCCAGGGTCACTTGGCTTGAGAAAGGGGTCACGCCCCGAAACGTTGCATCCGCAATAAACGAGCAAGGTTTTACCTGCCAGAATTACCCATGTTGTGCCGGTGTGTCCTATTTCTACGTTGCTTCTGAGGTTGCCCATTCCCTCTAGCATCGAGCACCTGGGAATCGCTGAAGTCTGGACGGCCAGGGTGTGCGAGTGTAAGTCTTTCCTTTTGGAGAATCTTATATCCCTTGAGGACTATACAAGGATACATCCGACATCAAGAAAAATTGTTTTCAGAATGGGGGTAACAAGTGCACATTTTAGCTCAGAAGAAAAGATTCCAGTTAAGACTTAAATAGATGAGTTTAGGCTTTAATTAGACAGGGATTGGCATTGTGAGGTTTGGAAGGAATGGGATCAAGTGGGCAGGTAGTAAGGTGAGAGTAAACTAATAGTATTGAGACTTCATCATAAATCACAGAGGAGAAGGAGCACAGAAGAGACTGGGGAGTATGGACAGGGGGTGGTGATTAGGGATGTAGCGAACTGTTCGCCGGCGAACTAGTTCGCGCGAACTTCGACTGTTCGCGTCCGCCGCAAGTTCGCGAACGTCGCGCGACGTTCGCCAATAGGCGTTCGCGTCAAAATCGGTCGCCCATTCGACCATTCGATCGCTAAAATCGAACGATTTTCGTTCGATTCGAACGAAAATCGTTCGATCGAACGATTAAAATCCTTCGATCGTTCGAATCGAACGATTTTCGGATGATCGAAGTTCGCGAACAGTTCGCGAACAGTTCGCAAATTATGCCGGTGTTCGCGAACGGCGTTCGCGAACACATCGGCGGCGGTTCGCTACATCCCTAGTGGTGATTGTCTGGGGGGTTTAGTAGTGTTGTAATGTCACTTCTAATGCTTTTGTTTTTAAAGTGCTCCCCAATATCTTGAGTAGAGACAGATGCAAACGGAGGGGTGGGAAAGGGGATCAAAGAATGTTAAAAGTAGAGAAAAGTTGCAGAGGTTTTCTGGAAAGGGAGTTAATGAGTGAAGTAAATAAGTTTGTTTTGCTAGAGAAAGGCTGGTGTTATAGGAGCGCAGGGCAGATTTGTAGCTCCAAAAGTCTCATTCTAAATAGGATTTGTGTCAGTCACATTTAAGTGAATGTCTTTGGAGCTTTTGTATGAGCAGTTGTTTGGGTCTAGAACATTTAGTTAAAGATACTATATACATACAACAGCTATTGAAGTTTTTCCTCATTACTGGTATACTGATAAATAACTTACTATTCTACAGCACCATTGGTTGAGTTTACTCATTTAAAAGAAAAGAAAATGGTTTGGAACATTAGCTGTAACTTACATGCGCAGAATCAGTAAGGTAATGTCAACCCCTGTATATCAAGAACATAGATGTAACACAATGTAGAATTGTAGAAGAGCAATACACAATATAGATCCTTTGTTAGTGTCATTTAGTGTGACAATACCTAAGCAAATCTCAACTATTTTATCAGAGTTTTACGATAACCCTTAATAATGTCGTAACCTGCAGCATCAATCCATGCAGAGAACCCTGTATGACTATAGACTTGTGTATTACAACTTCTCTACCTTCTTATTACAACATAGATACACGAACAGCTGAAACTGGAATATACTACTGAAACAAGCAGAATCTATGATATGGTAGAACAATCTGTATATGAGAGAGAGATTACTTGTAGATCTAGAACACATAATAATATAATGAATTTACCATGTGTTGGTTTCCTGAAGTTGTACCATTATAAATTGAATTATAATTGATAGTATTAGCCATTGAAGTACAAGATGTAACAACAATAATTAATTGCAGATACTAAAGTATTAATACCTTGCATGATTACTACAGGGCCATTGCTCATAATTAACGTTGTTCTACACAAAGTTACCTGCACCACATCCGATGCATTTGCAGAGATGCTGAACCAGGAGTAACAT
Source organism: Xenopus laevis (assembly GCF_017654675.1). Classification (NCBI taxonomy): domain Eukaryota; kingdom Metazoa; phylum Chordata; class Amphibia; order Anura; family Pipidae; genus Xenopus; species Xenopus laevis. The sequence goes on from NC_054385.1 coordinate 135,430,771, forward strand.
GAATAATTCTAAGTTTAGTTACATATGATAGTGCTGAACTGCAAGAAGTAAGCAGTATTAATACAAAAAAAATGCATTTAATAGAACTGTAGAAACCATCAGTAGTGAACTAAGTGAATTAAGGATGATAGTTGTGAAATAAAATCTTGATAATAATCAGATGGTACAAAAACTATGAATATACATATGGAATATGCCAAGAATTTATATATGTATTAAGTATTTAGTAGTAACATATAGTACATATGGATAGTAAAATGCATGGCTTAAATTAATGAATAATTATATCTGCCATGTTAACTGCACATTGTCCAGTAACCTGCCTGCTTATAGACTGTACGATATATATATATATATATATATACACTGTATATATTAAGCCATTGCATCATGAAAAAAAGGAAGAACTGCAAATGTACAGAATTAATATAGTGTGTAGTTGACAATTATTCTAATCTATAGAATACACAGTATACACAGAATTGTCACAAATTGACCCTTTAACTGCAGAGCGTATGTTGCACTAAGTAGTTGCAATCTAGTTATAAATATGACTTCATGTGCACCTTTATCATTAATAGTGACACCCAGAAAAACGATGAACTGCCGAATGCAGATTATTTAAATGTTGAGAAGTTGCAGCCAGTAAATGAGCTGGTGAATCTGCACCTGTGTATGTATAATGTTTGCACTAATTATTAGCCTTAGAAATGTTGTAGAACTGCATATGCATCATTTATAATTCATGATTTGCCTCATGCAGTGATTTAGTGATCTCTAATGAGCCAGAACTTATAGCAAATGTGCAAGTCATTGAACCCCTGGGTAATAGTGACCATAATGTTATATCATTTAATGTCTGGTGCAAAAAACTAATATATACTGGGGCAACAAAAACCAGGAATTTTGGAAAAGCTCATTTTAGTGCCTTGAGGGCTGCCCTACAGAGTATTGATTGGGGCATTAGGTTTTCAGCTAAAAACACAGAACAGAAATGGTTGTTATTTACATAAACACTGTAATAAATGTTGTAAATCAGCAATCCGGAAGGCAAAGAAAGGAAATAAAGAGTTAAATGCGGCGGAGGCCAAGACTAATCCCAAGAAGTTTTTTTAAATATATTAATAATAAAAAGATGCAGGTTGAGAGTGTTGCTCCATTAAATAATGGTACCAGTATGGTTGTAACAGATACAGATAAGGCAAATGTGTTAAATCAGTTCTTTTCTTCAGTGTATACAATAGAGGAGTGTGAGTTCCCAGGCTCACTTTATAGCTGCACTAATGGCTCAGCTCAATCTAGTCAGTGGCTGACTCAGGATATGATTCATAAAGCTTTAATACAAATTAATGTAAACAAGGCTCCAGGGCCAGATGGCATACACCCCCGGGTTCTAAGAGAGCTTAGTTCAGTTTTAGACCAGCCCCTATTTCTGATTTTCTCAGATTCACTGTCATCTGGTATGGTGCCTATGGATTGGAGAAAAACTGATGTTATTCCAATATTTAAAAAGGGATTACGATCTCAGCCTGGTAATTATAGGCCAGTAAGTCTGACATCTGTGGTGGGCAAATTATTTGAAGGCTTGTTAAGGGATCACATTCAAAATTTTGTCCTAATGAATGGCATTATGAGCAACAATCAGCATGGCTTTATGAAGGATAGGTCATGTCAGACGAATTTGATTGCATTTTATGATGAGGTAAGTAAGATTCTGGACAGTGGGGGGGCAGTAGATCTATTTGGATTTTGCCAAAGCGTTTGATACTGTGCCCCACAAACGACTGCTTTCTAAACTAAGGTCTGTTGGGCTTAATGAAGTCGTTTGCACATGTATAGGAAACTGGCTACAGGATCGGGTATAGGGATTTTGCGGACTGTTCGCCCGCGAACTAATTCGCACGAACATCGGCCGTTCGCGTCCGCTGAATGTTTGCGAACGTCGCACGACGTTCGCCAATTTGGGTTCGCCTTAGCTGGCGCTTTTTTTTGCCCTCTCACCCCAGAGCAGCAGATACATGGCAGCCAATCAGGAAGCTCTCCCTCCTGGACCACCCCCACACCCCCTGGACCACTCCCCTTCCATATATAAACTGAAGCCCTGCAGCGTTTTTTCATTCTGCCTGTGTATGCTTGGAAGAGCTAGTGTAGGGAGAGAGCTGTTAGTGATTTCACTGATTTGAGGGACAGTTGATAGTAACTTTGCTGGCTAGTAATCTACTTGATACTGCTCTGTATTGGAGGGACAGAAGTCTGCAGGGATTTGAGGGACATTTTAGGTTAGGTAGCTTTGCTGGCTAGTAATCTACCTTCTACTGCAGTGCTCTGTATGTAGCTGCTGTGGGCACTGCTTCTGATCTCATCTGCTGACTGCTGTAATAACCCAATAGTCCTTGTAAGGACTGCTTTTATTTTCTTTTTTGTTTTTTTACTTTGCTACTATAAGAGCCCAGTGCTATTAGTCTAGCTGTGTTGGGGAGTGGGACTGGTGTGCTGCTCCTCCTAGTAGTTCACCACCACCAGCACCAACCAGAGTCAAAATTGTTACAAAGTATCTTATTTGCACCTGTTAGCTGTTCTGAGCTCTCTGCCAAAAGCTAATTAAGTTAGAAACTGGTTTTTTTTATGGCTGTTCAGTGCAGAGAAAATAGGGTCTGGTGTGCTGCTCCTCCTAGTAGTTCACCACCACCAGCACCAACCAGAGTCAAAATTGTTACAAAGTATCTTATTTGCACCTGTTAGCTGTTCTGAGCTCTCTGCCAAAAGCTAATTAAGTTAGAAACTGTTTTTTTTCTGGCTGTTCAGTGCAGAGAAAAGAGGGACTGGTGTGCTGCTCCTCCTAGTAGTTCACCACCACCAGCACCAACCAGAGTCAAAATTGTTACAAAGTATCTTATTTGCACCTGTTAGCTGTTCTGAGCTCTCTGCCAAAAGCTAATTAAGTTAGAAACTGTTTTTTTTCTGGCTGTTCAGTGCAGAGAAAAGAGGGACTTTCCAGTACAAAAGAGGGACAGGGGGTTGAGTGGTCAAAAGAGGGACAGTTGGGAGGTATGCAAGTGCCACCTAGCTGTGTGAGCTTTTTCACATTCTGTCTAAATAACAATAATAATTCCGTGTCCGTAAACATCACCTGAGTGATGTTTTTACAGCAGCAATAATATATTCCGTATCCACTACTGTATACGTTGCCCTTGCAGGCATTGTTTGCCCAATCTTTAACCAAGTGCCACCTAGCTGTGTGAGCTTTTTCACATTCCGTGTCCAGAAACATCACCTGAGTGACGTAGTGTGATTTCTGCCCTTTACAGCACAAAACGCAGCGCTGTGTCAACAATGGATTTTTCAGAAACATATTTGCCCTTGATCCCCCTCTGGCATGCCACTGTCCAGGTCGTTGCACCCTTTAAACAACTTTAAAATCATTTTTCTGGCCAGAAATGTCTTTTCTAGCTTTTAAAATTCGCCTTCCCATTGAAGTCTATGGGGTTCGCGACGTTCGCAAACCGTTCGCATTTTAAACGCAAGTTCGCGAACATTTTTTCCACCGTTCGCTACATCCCTAATCGGGTACAGAGGGTGGTTGTTAATGGGACATTCTCTACTTGGAGTAAGGTTCTTAGTGGGGTCCCTCAGGGCTCAGTATTGGGGCCACTTTTATTTAACTTGTTCATTAATGACTTAGGGGAGGGGATTGTAAGTAAACTATCAGCCCAATTAATTCCATCCAGGATGTGGCACTTGCAACAGGATCTTGACTAACTGGCAATCTGGGCAGCTAAGTGGCAAATGAGATTCAATGTTGATAAATGTAAAGTCCTGCACCTGGGATGTAACAATATCCACTTATACCCTTAATGGGACTGCACTAGGCAAATCCATAATGGAGACGGAGCTTGGAGTAGATAATAAACTTGTCTGTAGCAAGCAATGCCAGTCAGCAGCATCAAGGGCAAATAAGGTCTTGACTTGTATTAAATGGGGCAGAGAGTCACGGGAGGAGGGGGTCCCACTGTATAGAGCACTGGTAAGGCCCCATCTAGAATATGCCCTACAGTTTTGGTCTCCATCACTCAAACAGGACATTATTGTATTAGAGAGGGGACAGAGAAGGGCAACTAAGCTGGTAAAGGGAAAATCTTAGCTATGAGGAAAGACTGGCCAAATTGGGGATGTTCACTCTGGAGAAGAGGCGATTAAGGGGAGATATGATAACTATGTATAAATATATAAGGGGATCATATAATAATCTCTCTAATGATTTATTTACCAGTAGGTCTTTCCAGCTGACACAAGGTCACCCATTCCGATTAGAAGAAAAGAGGTTCCGCCTAAATATTGGAAAGGGGTGTTACAGTGAGAGCTGTGAAGATGTGGAATTCTCTCCCTGAATCAGTGGTACAGGCTGATACATTAGATAGGTACAAGGAAGGGTCGGATGCTTTATTCACCAGTAGCTCCTCCCAGCAGACAGGAGGGAGCCAATGAGATTAGAGGAGGGAAAGGGGTGTTACAGGGAGAGCTGGGAAGTGAATCAGGGGTACAGGCTGATACATTAGATAGGTACAAGGAAGGGTCGGATGCTTTATTCACCAGTAGCTCCTCCCAGCAGACAGGAGGGAGCCAATGAGATTAGAGGAGGGAAAGGGGTGTTACAGGGAGAGCTGGGAAGTGAATCAGGGGTACAGACTGATACATTAGATAGGTACAAGGAAGGGTCGGATGCTTTATTCACCAGTAGCTCCTCCCAGCAGACAGGAGGGAGCCAATGAGATTAGAGGAGGGAAAGGGGTGTTACAGGGAGAGCTGGGAAGTGAATCAGGGGTACAGACTGATACATTAGATAGGTACAAGGAAGGGTCGGATGCTTTATTCACCAGTAGCTCCTCCCAGCAGACAGGAGGGAGCCAATGAGATTAGAGGAGGGAAAGGGGTGTTACAGGGAGAGCTGGGAAGTGAATCAGGGGTACAGACTGATACATTAGATAGGTACAAGGAAGGGTCGGATGCTTTATTCACCAGTAGCTCCTCCCAGCAGACAGGAGGGAGCCAATGAGATTAGAGGAGGGAAAGGGGTGTTACAGGGAGAGCTGGGAAGTGAATCAGGGGTACAGACTGATACATTAGATAGGTACAAGGAAGGGTCGGATGCTTTATTCACCAGTAGCTCCTCCCAGCAGACAGGAGGGAGCCAATGAGATTAGAGGAGGAAAGGGGTGTTACAGGGAGAGCTGGGAAGTGAATCAGGGGTACCATAGAGCACAGGTAAGATTAACTATGTTTTTGTGTATAAGGATAGTAGTTCTGTGATACTGGCATTTATTTAAAACAAAGAGGAAAGAGGCCTTGGCTGTGAAATAACTTGGATGGTGTAAGGGCCAGGGTTGGGGTAAATATCACCAGCTGAAATCAATCGAAAGAAGAGAAAAGCAAAATGAGAGTGGGATTTGTAAGTTCTAAATTTGAATGAAGAAAAGGAGTTTTGTAGAACAACAAAAGAATACTTTGTATAAGTCAAATGTTAAACGTGAAAGGAGGAGAGGAGAGAAGCTAAAATTTCTACATTTTCCTGAATTGTTGGAGTAGGTGCAAGAAAATCTTTTTGGAAGGATAAAAGTACAAAGAGGAAAAATACAGGGTAAAACAATGTTATAGTATGGAGTAAAAAATTACCAGCTACAAACCTGCAATTATCCCAGATGGTTCAATGAAGATTGCAGAGAATTTTGTGCCTTCAGCCTTGTCAGTGCCTTGTCCAACTGCCGTGTTTAACTGCCATATAATAACACTTGTGAAATATTAGCACTTAGGAAATGTTAGCACTAGTGCCATGCCCCTGACACTAGTGCCATCCCCTAGATTGAGTCTAAAATTATAAGCATATAATTTAGAAAACCAGAGCCTAATTAACTAATTAATAAATAAAACAGAGATCAAACAGCAGAGTTTTAAAAACCCAAGAACCAAGTTTGGCCATATAGAAAAACCCTCTACATTTACCAATTAGAAATGTGTGCATGAGATAGCTATCACAAAAAGGCCTAACAAACATAACTTAAAAGTCTTCTTCATTTCCATATCGGTCAAAGTTGACCAATCACAAGAGGACTTTCCAATCCATGTTAAAGACTGCCTGTCAACAACATAGCCCTTTGCCTAGACTCTATGACAATTTGACATTGCCGCTATCCCGTAATACCATAGAGAGAGGAAAAAAAACGGCAAAGTCTTCTTCATTTCCATATCGGTCAAAGTTGACCAATAACAAGAGGACTTTCCAATCCATGTTAAAGACTGCCTGTCAACAACATAGCCCTTTGCCTACACTCTAGGACAATTTGACATTGCCGCTATCCCGTAATACCATAGGGAGAGGAAAAAAAACGGCAAAGTCTTCTTCATTTCCATATCGGTCAAAGTTGACCAATCACAAGAGGACTTTCCAATCCATGTTAAAGACTGCCTGTCAAACAACATAGCCTTTTGCCTACTATAGATTGCTCCTTGCCATACAAAGAATAGGAAGACCCATAGCCTTCTATGACAAGAGCTGTCAGTCCCATATCCCTTTGCCTAGGCTCTATGGCAAATTAGCCATTGCCTAAGCATTCCCATGATAAAATCTAACATTCCAACACATGGCCATGTGTTGACCTGTGCCTAGTAAGCCTCAACTTCCCTATCCCGTAATACCATAGGGAGAGGAAAAAAACGGCAAAGTCTTCTTCATTTCCATATCGGTCAAAGTTGACCAATCACAAGAGGACTTTCCAATCCATGTTAAAGACTGCCTGTCAACAACATAGCCCTTTGCCTAGACTCTATGACAATTTGACATTGCCGCTATCCCGTAATACCATAGAGAGATGAAAAAAAACGGCAAAGTCTTCTTCATTTCCATATCGGTCAAAGTTGACCAATCACAAGAGGACTTTCCAATCCATTTTAAAGACTGCCTGTCAACAACATAGCCCTTTGCCTAGACTCTATGACAATTTGACATTGCCGCTTTCCCGTAATACCATAGGGAGAGGAAAAAAAACGGCAAAGTCTTCTTCATTTCCATATCGGTCAAAGTTGACCAATCACAAGAGGACTTTCCAATCCATGTTAAAGACTGCCTGTCAAACAACATAGCCTTTTGCCTACTATAGATTCCTCCTTGCCATACAAAGAATAGGAAGACCCATAGCCTTCTATGACAAGAGCTGTCAGTCCCATATCCCTTTGCCTAGGCTCTATGGCAAATTAGCCATTGCCTAAGCATTCCCATGATAAAATCTAACATTCCAACACATGGCCATGTGTTGACCTGTGCCTAGTAAGCCTCAACTTCCCTATCCCGTAATACCATAGGGAGAGGAAAAAAAACGGCAAAGTCTTCTTCATTTCCATATCGGTCAAAGTTGACCAATCACAAGAGGACTTTCCAATCCATGTTAAAGACTGCCTGTCAACAACATAGCCCTTTGCCTAAACTCTATGACAATTTGACATTGCCGCTATCCCGTAATACCATAGGGAGAGGAAAAAAACGGCAAAGTCTTCTTCATTTCCATATCGGTCAAAGTTGACCAATCACAAGAGGACTTTCCAATCCATGTTAAAGACTGCCTGTCAAACAACATAGCCTTTTGCCTACTATAGATTCCTCCTTGCCATACAAAGAATAGGAAGACCCATAGCCTTCTATGACAAGAGCTGTCAGTCCCATATCCCTTTGCCTAGGCTCTATGGCAAATTAGCCATTGCCTAAGCATTCCCATGATAAAATCTAACATTCCAACACATGGCCATGTGTTGACCTGTGCCTAGTAAGCCTCAACTTCCCTATCCCGTAATACCATAGGGAGAGGAAAAAAACGGCAAAGTCTTCTTCATTTCCATATCGGTCAAAGTTGACCAATCACAAGAGGACTTTCCAATCCATGTTAAAGACTGCCTGTCAACAACATAGCCCTTTGCCTAGACTCTATGACAATTTGACATTGCCGCTATCCCGTAATACCATAGAGAGATGAAAAAAAACGGCAAAGTCTTCTTCATTTCCATATCGGTCAAAGTTGACCAATCACAAGAGGACTTTCCAATCCATTTTAAAGACTGCCTGTCAACAACATAGCCCTTTGCCTAGACTCTATGACAATTTGACATTGCCGCTTTCCCGTAATACCATAGGGAGAGGAAAAAAACGGCAAAGTCTTCTTCATTTCCATATCGGTCAAAGTTGACCAATCACAAGAGGACTTTCCAATCCATGTTAAAGACTGCCTGTCAAACAACATAGCCTTTTGCCTACTATAGATTCCTCCTTGCCATACAAAGAATAGGAAGACCCATAGCCTTCTATGACAAGAGCTGTCAGTCCCATATCCCTTTGCCTAGGCTCTATGGCAAATTAGCCATTGCCTAAGCATTCCCATGATAAAATCTAACATTCCAACACATGGCCATGTGTTGACCTGTGCCTAGTAAGCCTCAACTTCCCTATCCCGTAATACCATAGGGAGAGGAAAAAAACGGCAAAGTCTTCTTCATTTCCATATCGGTCAAAGTTGACCAATCACAAGAGGACTTTCCAATCCATGTTAAAGACTGCCTGTCAACAACATAGCCCTTTGCCTACACTCTATGACAATTTGACATTGCCGCTATCCCGTAATACCATAGGGAGAGGAAAAAAAACGGCAAAGTCTTCTTCATTTCCATATCGGTCAAAGTTGACCAATCACAAGAGGACTTTCCAATCCATGTTAAAGACTGCCTGTCAAACAACATAGCCTTTTGCCTACTATAGATTCCTCCTTGCCATACAAAGAATAGGAAGACCCATAGCCTTCTATGACAAGAGCTGTCAGTCCCATATCCCTTTGCCTAGGCTCTATGGCAAATTAGCCATTGCCTAAGCATTCCCATGATAAAATCTAACATTCCAACACATACCATGTGTTGACCTGTGCCTAGTAAGCCTCAACTTCCCTATCCCGTAATACCATAGGGAGAGGAAAAAAACGGCAAAGTCTTCTTCATTTCCATATCGGTCAAAGTTGACCAATCACAAGAGGACTTTCCAATCCATGTTAAAGACTGCCTGTCAACAACATAGCCCTTTGCCTAGACTCTATGACAATTTGACATTGCCGCTATCCCGTAATACCATAGGGAGAGGAAAAAAAACGGCAAAGTCTTCTTCATTTCCATATCGGTCAAAGTTGACCAATCACAAGAGGACTTTCCAATCCATGTTAAAGACTGCCTGTCAACAACATAGCCCTTTGCCTAGACTCTATGACAATTTGACATTGCCGCTATCCCGTAATACCATAGGGAGAGGAAAAAAACGGCAAAGTCTTCTTCATTTCCATATCGGTCAAAGTTGACCAATCACAAGAGGACTTTCCAATCCATGTTAAAGACTGCCTGTCAAACAACATAGCCTTTTGCCTACTATAGATTCCTCCTTGCCATACAAAGAATAGGAAGACCCATAGCCTTCTATGACAAGAGCTGTCAGTCCCATATCCCTTTGCCTAGGCTCTATGGCAAATTAGCCATTGCCTAAGCATTCCCATGATAAAATCTAACATTCCAACACATAGCCATGTGTTGACCTGTGCCTAGTAAGCCTCAACTTCCCTATCCCGTAATACCATAGGGAGAGGAAAAAAACGGCAAAGTCTTCTTCATTTCCATATCGGTCAAAGTTGACCAATCACAAGAGGACTTTCCAATCCATGTTAAAGACTGCCTGTCAACAACATAGCCCTTTGCCTAAACTCTATGACAATTTGACATTGCCGCTATCCCGTAATACCATAGGGAGAGGAAAAAAAACGGCAAAGTCTTCTTCATTTCCATATCGGTCAAAGTTGACCAATCACAAGAGGACTTTCCAATCCATGTTAAAGACTGCCTGTCAAACAACATAGCCTTTTGCCTACTATAGATTCCTCCTTGCCATACAAAGAATAGGAAGACCCATAGCCTTCTATGACAAGAGCTGTCAGTCCCATATCCCTTTGCCTAGGCTCTATGGCAAATTAGCCATTGCCTAAGCATTCCCATGATAAAATCTAACATTCCAACACATGGCCATGTGTTGACCTGTGCCTAGTAAGCCTCAACTTCCCTATCCCGTAATACCATAGGGAGAGGAAAAAAACGGCAAAGTCTTCTTCATTTCCATATCGGTCAAAGTTGACCAATCACAAGAGGACTTTCCAATCCATGTTAAAGACTGCCTGTCAACAACATAGCCCTTTGCCTAGACTCTATGACAATTTGACATTGCCGCTATCCCGTAATACCATAGAGAGAGGAAAAAAAACGGCAAAGTCTTCTTCATTTCCATATCGGTCAAAGTTGACCAATCACAAGAGGACTTTCCAATCCATGTTAAAGACTGCCTGTCAACAACATAGCCCTTTGCCTAAACTCTATGACAATTTGACATTGCCGCTATCCCGTAATACCATAGGGAGAGGAAAAAAACGGCAAAGTCTTCTTCATTTCCATATCGGTCAAAGTTGACCAATCACAAGAGGACTTTCCAATCCATGTTAAAGACTGCCTGTCAAACAACATAGCCTTTTGCCTACTATAGATTCCTCCTTGCCATACAAAGAATAGGAAGACCCATAGCCTTCTATGACAAGAGCTGTCAGTCCCATATCCCTTTGCCTAGGCTCTATGGCAAATTAGCCATTGCCTAAGCATTCCCATGATAAAATCTAACATTCCAACACATAGCCATGTGTTGACCTGTGCCTAGTAAGCCTCAACTTCCCTATCCCGTAATACCATAGGGAGAGGAAAAAAACGGCAAAGTCTTCTTCATTTCCATATCGGTCAAAGTTGACCAATCACAAGAGGACTTTCCAATCCATGTTAAAGACTGCCTGTCAACAACATAGCCCTTTGCCTAGACTCTATGACAATTTGACATTGCCGCTATCCCGTAATACCATAGAGAGATGAAAAAAAACGGCAAAGTCTTCTTCATTTCCATATCGGTCAAAGTTGACCAATCACAAGAGGACTTTCCAATCCATTTTAAAGACTGCCTGTCAACAACATAGCCCTTTGCCTAGACTCTATGACAATTTGACATTGCCGCTTTCCCGTAATACCATAGGGAGAGGAAAAAAAACGGCAAAGTCTTCTTCATTTCCATATCGGTCAAAGTTGACCAATCACAAGAGGACTTTCCAATCCATGTTAAAGACTGCCTGTCAAACAACATAGCCTTTTGCCTACTATAGATTCCTCCTTGCCATACAAAGAATAGGAAGACCCATAGCCTTCTATGACAAGAGCTGTCAGTCCCATATCCCTTTGCCTAGGCTCTATGGCAAATTAGCCATTGCCTAAGCATTCCCATGATAAAATCTAACATTCCAACACATAGCCATGTGTTGACCTGTGCCTAGTAAGCCTCAACTTCCCTATCCCGTAATACCATAGGGAGAGGAAAAAAAACGGCAAAGTCTTCTTCATTTCCATATCGGTCAAAGTTGACCAATCACAAGAGGACTTTCCAATCCATGTTAAAGACTGCCTGTCAACAACATAGCCCTTTGCCTAAACTCTATGACAATTTGACATTGCCGCTATCCCGTAATACCATAGGGAGAGGGAAAAAAACGGCAAAGTCTTCTTCATTTCCATATCGGTCAAAGTTGACCAATCACAAGAGGACTTTCCAATCCATGTTAAAGACTGCCTGTCAAACAACATAGCCTTTTGCCTACTATAGATTCCTCCTTGCCATACAAAGAATAGGAAGACCCATAGCCTTCTATGACAAGAGCTGTCAGTCCCATATCCCTTTGCCTAGGCTCTATGGCAAATTAGCCATTGCCTAAGCATTCCCATGATAAAATCTAACATTCCAACACATAGCCATGTGTTGACCTGTGCCTAGTAAGCCTCAACTTCCCTATCCCGTAATACCATAGGGAGAGGAAAAAAAACGGCAAAGTCTTCTTCATTTCCATATCGGTCAAAGTTGACCAATCACAAGAGGACTTTCCAATCCATGTTAAAGACTGCCTGTCAACAACATAGCCCTTTGCCTAAACTCTATGACAATTTGACATTGCCGCTATCCCGTAATACCATAGGGAGAGGAAAAAAAACGGCAAAGTCTTCTTCATTTCCATATCGGTCAAAGTTGACCAATCACAAGAGGACTTTCCAATCCATGTTAAAGACTGCCTGTCAAACAACATAGCCTTTTGCCTACTATAGATTCCTCCTTGCCATACAAAGAATAGGAAGACCCATAGCCTTCTATGACAAGAGCTGTCAGTCCCATATCCCTTTGCCTAGGCTCTATGGCAAATTAGCCATTGCCTAAGCATTCCCATGATAAAATCTAACATTCCAACACATGGCCATGTGTTGACCTGTGCCTAGTAAGCCTCAACTTCCCTATCCCGTAATACCATAGGGAGAGGAAAAAAACGGCAAAGTCTTCTTCATTTCCATATCGGTCAAAGTTGACCAATCACAAGAGGACTTTCCAATCCATGTTAAAGACTGCCTGTCAACAACATAGCCCTTTGCCTAGACTCTATGACAATTTGACATTGCCGCTATCCCGTAATACCATAGGAGAGATGAAAAAAAACGGCAAAGTCTTCTTCATTTCCATATCGGTCAAAGTTGACCAATCACAAGAGGACTTTCCAATCCATTTTAAAGACTGCCTGTCAACAACATAGCCCTTTGCCTAGACTCTATGACAATTTGACATTGCCGCTTTCCCGTAATACCATAGGGAGAGGAAAAAAACGGCAAAGTCTTCTTCATTTCCATATCGGTCAAAGTTGACCAATCACAAGAGGACTTTCCAATCCATGTTAAAGACTGCCTGTCAAACAACATAGCCTTTTGCCTACTATAGATTCCTCCTTGCCATACAAAGAATAGGAAGACCCATAGCCTTCTATGACAAGAGCTGTCAGTCCCATATCCCTTTGCCTAGGCTCTATGGCAAATTAGCCATTGCCTAAGCATTCCCATGATAAAATCTAACATTCCAACACATGGCCATGTGTTGACCTGTGCCTAGTAAGCCTCAACTTCCCTATCCCGTAATACCATAGGGAGAGGAAAAAAACGGCAAAGTCTTCTTCATTTCCATATCGGTCAAAGTTGACCAATCACAAGAGGACTTTCCAATCCATGTTAAAGACTGCCTGTCAACAACATAGCCCTTTGCCTACACTCTATGACAATTTGACATTGCCGCTATCCCGTAATACCATAGGGAGAGGAAAAAAAACGGCAAAGTCTTCTTCATTTCCATATCGGTCAAAGTTGACCAATCACAAGAGGACTTTCCAATCCATGTTAAAGACTGCCTGTCAAACAACATAGCCTTTTGCCTACTATAGATTCCTCCTTGCCATACAAAGAATAGGAAGACCCATAGCCTTCTATGACAAGAGCTGTCAGTCCCATATCCCTTTGCCTAGGCTCTATGGCAAATTAGCCATTGCCTAAGCATTCCCATGATAAAATCTAACATTCCAACACATTACCATGTGTTGACCTGTGCCTAGTAAGCCTCAACTTCCCTATCCCGTAATACCATAGGGAGAGGAAAAAAACGGCAAAGTCTTCTTCATTTCCATATCGGTCAAAGTTGACCAATCACAAGAGGACTTTCCAATCCATGTTAAAGACTGCCTGTCAACAACATAGCCCTTTGCCTAGACTCTATGACAATTTGACATTGCCGCTATCCCGTAATACCATAGGGAGAGGAAAAAAAACGGCAAAGTCTTCTTCATTTCCATATCGGTCAAAGTTGACCAATCACAAGAGGACTTTCCAATCCATGTTAAAGACTGCCTGTCAACAACATAGCCCTTTGCCTACACTCTATGACAATTTGACATTGCCGCTATCCCGTAATACCATAGGGAGAGGAAAAAAACGGCAAAGTCTTCTTCATTTCCATATCGGTCAAAGTTGACCAATCACAAGAGGACTTTCCAATCCATGTTAAAGACTGCCTGTCAAACAACATAGCCTTTTGCCTACTATAGATTGCTCCTTGCCATACAAAGAATAGGAAGACCCATAGCCTTCTATGACAAGAGCTGTCAGTCCCATATCCCTTTGCCTAGGCTCTATGGCAAATTAGCCATTGCCTAAGCATTCCCATGATAAAATCTAACATTCCAACACATAGCCATGTGTTGACCTGTGCCTAGTAAGCCTCAACTTCCCTATCCCGTAATACCATAGGGAGAGGAAAAAAAACGGCAAAGTCTTCTTCATTTCCATATCGGTCAAAGTTGACCAATCACAAGAGGACTTTCCAATCCATGTTAAAGACTGCCTGTCAACAACATAGCCCTTTGCCTAAACTCTATGACAATTTGACATTGCCGCTATCCCGTAATACCATAGGGAGAGGAAAAAAAACGGCAAAGTCTTCTTCATTTCCATATCGGTCAAAGTTGACCAATCACAAGAGGACTTTCCAATCCATGTTAAAGACTGCCTGTCAAACAACATAGCCTTTTGCCTACTATAGATTCCTCCTTGCCATACAAAGAATAGGAAGACCCATAGCCTTCTATGACAAGAGCTGTCAGTCCCATATCCCTTTGCCTAGGCTCTATGGCAAATTAGCCATTGCCTAAGCATTCCCATGATAAAATCTAACATTCCAACACATGGCCATGTGTTGACCTGTGCCTAGTAAGCCTCAACTTCCCTATCCCGTAATACCATAGGGAGAGGAAAAAAACGGCAAAGTCTTCTTCATTTCCATATCGGTCAAAGTTGACCAATCACAAGAGGACTTTCCAATCCATGTTAAAGACTGCCTGTCAACAACATAGCCCTTTGCCTAGACTCTATGACAATTTGACATTGCCGCTATCCCGTAATACCATAGAGAGATGAAAAAAAAACGGCAAAGTCTTCTTCATTTCCATATCGGTCAAAGTTGACCAATCACAAGAGGACTTTCCAATCCATTTTAAAGACTGCCTGTCAACAACATAGCCCTTTGCCTAGACTCTATGACAATTTGACATTGCCGCTTTCCCGTAATACCATAGGGAGAGGAAAAAAAACGGCAAAGTCTTCTTCATTTCCATATCGGTCAAAGTTGACCAATCACAAGAGGACTTTCCAATCCATGTTAAAGACTGCCTGTCAAACAACATAGCCTTTTGCCTACTATAGATTCCTCCTTGCCATACAAAGAATAGGAAGACCCATAGCCTTCTATGACAAGAGCTGTCAGTCCCATATCCCTTTGCCTAGGCTCTATGGCAAATTAGCCATTGCCTAAGCATTCCCATGATAAAATCTAACATTCCAACACATAGCCATGTGTTGACCTGTGCCTAGTAAGCCTCAACTTCCCTATCCCGTAATACCATAGGGAGAGGAAAAAAAACGGCAAAGTCTTCTTCATTTCCATATCGGTCAAAGTTGACCAATCACAAGAGGACTTTCCAATCCATGTTAAAGACTGCCTGTCAACAACATAGCCCTTTGCCTAAACTCTATGACAATTTGACATTGCCGCTATCCCGTAATACCATAGGGAGAGGGAAAAAAACGGCAAAGTCTTCTTCATTTCCATATCGGTCAAAGTTGACCAATCACAAGAGGACTTTCCAATCCATGTTAAAGACTGCCTGTCAAACAACATAGCCTTTTGCCTACTATAGATTCCTCCTTGCCATACAAAGAATAGGAAGACCCATAGCCTTCTATGACAAGAGCTGTCAGTCCCATATCCCTTTGCCTAGGCTCTATGGCAAATTAGCCATTGCCTAAGCATTCCCATGATAAAATCTAACATTCCAACACATAGCCATGTGTTGACCTGTGCCTAGTAAGCCTCAACTTCCCTATCCCGTAATACCATAGGGAGAGGAAAAAAAACGGCAAAGTCTTCTTCATTTCCATATCGGTCAAAGTTGACCAATCACAAGAGGACTTTCCAATCCATGTTAAAGACTGCCTGTCAACAACATAGCCCTTTGCCTAAACTCTATGACAATTTGACATTGCCGCTATCCCGTAATACCATAGGGAGAGGAAAAAAAAACGGCAAAGTCTTCTTCATTTCCATATCGGTCAAAGTTGACCAATCACAAGAGGACTTTCCAATCCATGTTAAAGACTGCCTGTCAAACAACATAGCCTTTTGCCTACTATAGATTCCTCCTTGCCATACAAAGAATAGGAAGACCCATAGCCTTCTATGACAAGAGCTGTCAGTCCCATATCCCTTTGCCTAGGCTCTATGGCAAATTAGCCATTGCCTAAGCATTCCCATGATAAAATCTAACATTCCAACACATAGCCATGTGTTGACCTGTGCCTAGTAAGCCTCAACTTCCCTATCCCGTAATACCATAGGGAGAGGAAAAAAAACGGCAAAGTCTTCTTCATTTCCATATCGGTCAAAGTTGACCAATCACAAGAGGACTTTCCAATCCATGTTAAAGACTGCCTGTCAACAACATAGCCCTTTGCCTAGACTCTATGACAATTTGACATTGCCGCTATCCCGTAATACCATAGGGAGAGGAAAAAAAACGGCAAAGTCTTCTTCATTTCCATATCGGTCAAAGTTGACCAATCACAAGAGGACTTTCCAATCCATTTTAAAGACTGCCTGTCAACAACATAGCCCTTTGCCTAGACTCTATGACAATTTGACATTGCCGCTATCCCGTAATACCATAGGGAGAGGAAAAAAACGGCAAAGTCTTCTTCATTTCCATATCGGTCAAAGTTGACCAATCACAAGAGGACTTTCCAATCCATGTTAAAGACTGCCTGTCAAACAACATAGCCTTTTGCCTACTATAGATTCCTCCTTGCCATACAAAGAATAGGAAGACCCATAGCCTTCTATGACAAGAGCTGTCAGTCCCATATCCCTTTGCCTAGGCTCTATGGCAAATTAGCCATTGCCTAAGCATTCCCATGATAAAATCTAACATTCCAACACATAGCCATGTGTTGACCTGTGCCTAGTAAGCCTCAACTTCCCTATCCCGTAATACCATAGGGAGAGGAAAAAAAACGGCAAAGTCTTCTTCATTTCCATATCGGTCAAAGTTGACCAATCACAAGAGGACTTTCCAATCCATGTTAAAGACTGCCTGTCAACAACATAGCCCTTTGCCTAAACTCTATGACAATTTGACATTGCCGCTATCCCGTAATACCATAGGGAGAGGAAAAAAAACGGCAAAGTCTTCTTCATTTCCATATCGGTCAAAGTTGACCAATCACAAGAGGACTTTCCAATCCATGTTAAAGACTGCCTGTCAAACAACATAGCCTTTTGCCTACTATAGATTCCTCCTTGCCATACAAAGAATAGGAAGACCCATAGCCTTCTATGACAAGAGCTGTCAGTCCCATATCCCTTTGCCTAGGCTCTATGGCAAATTAGCCATTGCCTAAGCATTCCCATGATAAAATCTAACATTCCAACACATAGCCATGTGTTGACCTGTGCCTAGTAAGCCTCAACTTCCCTATCCCGTAATACCATAGGGAGAGGAAAAAAACGGCAAAGTCTTCTTCATTTCCATATCGGTCAAAGTTGACCAATCACAAGAGGACTTTCCAATCCATGTTAAAGACTGCCTGTCAACAACATAGCCCTTTGCCTAGACTCTATGACAATTTGACATTGCCGCTATCCCGTAATACCATAGAGAGATGAAAAAAAACGGCAAAGTCTTCTTCATTTCCATATCGGTCAAAGTTGACCAATCACAAGAGGACTTCCAATCCATGTTAAAGACTGCCTGTCAACAACATAGCCCTTTGCCTAGACTCTATGACAATTTGACATTGCCGCTTTCCCGTAATACCATAGGGAGAGGAAAAAAAACGGCAAAGTCTTCTTCATTTCCATATCGGTCAAAGTTGACCAATCACAAGAGGACTTTCCAATCCATGTTAAAGACTGCCTGTCAAACAACATAGCCTTTTGCCTACTATAGATTCCTCCTTGCCATACAAAGAATTAGGAAGACCCATAGCCTTCTATGACAAGAGCTGTCAGTCCCATATCCCTTTGCCTAGGCTCTATGGCAAATAAGCCATTGCCTAAGCATTCCCATGATAAAATCTAACATTCCAACACATGGCCATGTTGTTGACCTTGCCTAGTAAGCCTCAACTTCCCTATCCCGTAATACCATAGGGAGAGGAAAAAAACGGCAAAGTCTTCTTCATTTCCATATCGGTCAAAGTTGACCAATCACAAGAGGACTTTCCAATCCATGTTAAAGACTGCCTGTCAACACATAGCCCTTTTGCCTAAACTCTAATGACAATTTGACACTTGGCCGCTATCCCG